>NC_062976.1:11046339-11340073 GCF_023078275.1 Leguminivora glycinivorella
GCTTTTAGTCTAATATTTCAAGTGACGTATTACGTAGTAAAATTTATAAAGAGCTGGAGTTGGTTGTGTTATATTAAATTATATAACACTCGTGTCTCTATTATCAAATAGAGTGCAGAGTGCAGACCACGCAGTCTTTGTGGAAGATTATTTTAATGAAATAATTAAATTAGTGGGAGTACGGTGGACAGAGACGCCACCAGAATATTGAACGGGAAATGTCCCCGTTTTGTGATTTCATTTGGAACTCCTAGACTGAACAAATTTTACTCGTAGCTAGTTTTCAGCAGAGACTGGATTAATCCTGCCAAAAACTTAACTTTTAATAGCTTTGATATAGGGTATTTTTAAAGTTTTCACATTTTTTGTACAGTTGACAACTATTTGATACGACTATTTTAAAATCCCAAACTTTTCCAAACTCTACGCTATTGCATAGTTGAATGTTTGTAGAAATCTTAGGATTTATAATTAATGCTTGGATTAGTTCCTCTATTTATACTTTAAAAGTAGCTTGATTATTCGTTTTTTTTTGTGTGTGTATATAAAGAACTAAAAACTATTTTAACTATTGAAGTAGATAAACTAAATGTTAGCTTTATCGAATGTGTGCATGGGTCACTTTCAAACCTTAATATCTGATAATATAGTAAGAAGCGATCCAGAATACTAAAATGGAAATTCCTAGTAGACCCGTATTCTAAATTAGATTCTTAGGGCCATCAACTGCCAATACGGCGCGAGCAGCCGAGTTAAATATTGAAGGAAAGGAGAATTTCTACATAGTGATAAGGAAAAAACAGCGTTTGTCGGTCGCAAGGCTCCCAGGGAACATTTAGTGCGGACTCGGACCCTCGTTACAATCAGCGCTGAATTATTTACCACCGCCTAGCTAGCCGCCCCGAATTGATTTCTGCATAATTTACAAAGAAGAAACTGCAAGGGCCTCGAACATAAAAACCGGCAATAAAACCGACGCTGATTACCTAAAAGAATTGCCACGAGAATTACATCTCAAACTTAAGCGTTGTATACGATTAGGGTGGGAAGGCTGTTATTTGAGCGCCGTTAGCGGAATCGCTGGACGTCTGCAGATAACTATTAGATAGTTCACTCTAAAAAAAATTTGGTTGCTCCTATCAATATTTTGATAGTCGTAGTCAAGCATCTTGATTCCATACGAGCCTGATAAGATCTTAGACAAATCGAATAAGGTAATTTTGATTGCTCTTACTTTTGCAACGTAACTGAATCGATTAAGATCTTGTTCAATAATTCCATGAAAAATAATTATGTTAACTAAATTACCTTAGTAAGTTCAACTAAGGATTGAATCAACCTATGTTACATAGTTATGCCTAACAAGTTCATAATTGATTCAAGGTGTACAATGCTTAGGAATAACAAAACACCTAAGTTATTAGTTCAATCATACAATCCCTTGTTGTTTTTAGTAATCAGCTTTATTTGAATTATATAAGATCGTAATTGTAGTAATTAACTTTACGTCAACTAAGAGAAAACTGCTCTTAGTTGGTCTTCATTTTTTAGAGTGTTGAATCAAGAATGAGGGAGGCAAAAATAAAATCAGTACAGTATTAGGATTCGGTGCACGTAGCGTATCGGAGGTTTCGGTCGGGCTGCGGTGCCGCAGTGCGCCGCTCCGGCGGCCGCCATTCGTACCTGTTCTAAGACAATTACCGCTACGTAAGCGAAAAATTGTTCGAGACCTCTCTCAAACGTGTTTTCTAATCTTCGGAGAGCAGGATTGAGAGGAAATTGATGCCGTTTTTACGTTTAAGCCTTGAATTATTTTTAGGATTTTGAAACTTAGTGTAGTATTAGCACTGTTATTGGCTAGGTGCTGGACAGATGTTACTTGAATGTCTTTTTAGGTTATTACAATACTCGTAAAGGCTCCACTTGAATATTCTTTTTTTCATCACAAAAACTTGTATATTCTTTTTTTCTCGAATCTTTTATTAAAAATATGTGTATTGGATATTCATTTGTTCATCCGTTTTGATCATCGTGGAATGTGGGTATTCCACGCACGTAATTTTAGTGTATATTTGCACCGCCATACCTCACACAAAACATACGAACAATCCACATTCAAATGCAGGAGATCCCCTCGTGAGCATCGCTAACAATTAGTATCCAACAAAATATTTTCACAAAGTTTCGCCGGAAACTGCATCCTGCGCTATTTGAAACAAAGCGAGTTGTCTCGGCGAACTATTTTACGGGTAATAAACCGGGAGGGAACCGAAATTATTCATTTTCCCATCGATATTCTACTTTGAGAAATTCCACATGTATTTTGGCATAAAATATTATTTTTGAAGACTTAATTTAAAATAAGGAAATATTTTCTACGGATCAAAAGTCGATTTTACTAGTAAAACTGATGATGCTGCTCTTACAAATTTTCATGAAGCCGTATATCATATTTATTTTTTTGCATTTATAATTGAAATACTTTTTACATAATGGCTGGTCCGTATTTTGTTAGGTATTCTAGTTATATGTATGTATGTAAACACTTGATTGTACATAAGACAAGTTAGGACATAGAAATACAGTATAGTTATGGTGTACAAAGGCGAACTTATCCCTGTAAAGGATCTCTTCCAGTTATTTAAGTAATGGTTTTATGTCTTCACGATCGATGAGAACAATCAGTGCAAACTAAGATCATACAGCATGACTGTCATGTGATCAATAAAGATAACGTCCATTTAGGCCTAAAACAGTTCCAATAAATTTCCCTATAACACTTGGTGTTTGTGTAGTAAGGCCAAGGAATTCATCGCATTTAGCGCCCGGCCATGGGCCATTAACAATAAATCCTCTTGTTTGCCACTCCTCCCCTTCGCTCGTCCGACTGACGTTAATCAGCTTGCTCTTAGATCCAGTCTAGATTATATAAGTCTATGTAGCTAGATAAAATACGTTTCCCCTTTCGTTTTACTCAGTCGAGGTCAGTGCAATTGCAGTTTGTACGTTAATTTATTAGATTGAGTGCGCAGTTGATTCGGTAATACGTTCTTTAGTAGCCATAGAATGAGAACTGAACTTTGAATTAAGTATCATAATAGCTAAGATTTTGTGTTTGGATTCTGAGAATTTTAAATAGCAATATTTCTCAATAGTAAAAGGTGTAGGTATAAGAAGTCACATTTAGTAGTAGGTACAAGAAGATTTAATTTAAATACAGTTTTTTTGTAATACTTTCAGGTTTCATATATGAAACCACAGTGGGGATCAGATTTTTTGCTAAAACACGACTTCATCCAGTTGGGTCTCAAAGAGAAGGCTATCAACGATTATAAAAATTTTGCAGAACTTCTACGTGTGGAAGAATTTATCAACATCTAGGTACTTACCATAGATTAAATTTAAGAAGATCATACTATCCCTCCCATACATTAAAATGCGACCGCCTAAGAACGCGCATACACTATACCACACATAGATGGCGCCACAAAAATGCCTTGTTGCCATCGATTATTTGTAGATAGGCGTTAAGTGTCACTTTTGACATAAATCTATGTACAAATAATCGATGGCAACAAGGCATTTTTTGTGGCGCCATCTATGTGTGGTATAGTGTATGCGCGTTCTTAGGCGGTCGCATTTTAATGTATGGGAGGGATAGTATGATCTTCTTAAATTTAATCTATGGTACTAATTAGCATTACCTAAGGATTTAGTAGTAGATCACATTAGTGAACATTTCAAGTGTAGATCGTTTTGATTTGACCTCATCTTCCGTATAAGTAATATAAAATACATTGCTGCTGACTGATCCTTTTCTGAAAAGGCAAAGCTTTAAAGTAATAAACGTTAATGCGCAAAGCGCTTTACGCGACTTAACCTCCGCAAAAATAACAAACCTCTCCTATTTTACTTACATAAACCCCCGACCCCGAAATACACAGACGGCCACGGGCTAAATTCAAGTTGTTTCACGAAAAAACCAGCTGAACTACGAAAGCAAAACGTAAACTTAGTTTCGTAACCGGGAATCTCCGGGGACTCCTGTTTTTAAGCTGCACAATACATAAATTTCACTGCTCGTTAAAGTTTAGCTCATTATTTCATTATCTCCCACTGAAACTGTGTTCCTAGTGATTGCTTGTATATAAACATCAATTTAAACTTTATTTTACAATTGCAAATTGAACATGCATTTGAATTGGTTATTGTATTGATACATATGCGATTCCTAGACGAAACAGACGAATTTTAACAATTTGTGTCAATTGGAACATTGAATTTAACTGCCAATGTTTCCCTTGAATGATAGAGAGACTGTGAGTGCAGCCTGTCATATGTGGGGCAGACAAAACGGAGTATTTCCTCAGGGGCAAAGTCTGCAGTCTCTGAACATGACATGGATAAAGTCAATCACGCTATAAAGTTTGATAAGCCTCTGGTTCTTGCTAAGGAGAAGCGGTTTATACCCAGAATGTTGCGCGAGGCCATTGAGATCAAGAAATATCCAAAATTTCATAGAGAAGATGGCTTTACTTTACCACAGGCTTGGGATCCAGTAGTACATTTGATAACGGAACAAGCACGACGAAGACTGTGAGGTATTTGTGTTCTATGGTGTTGGGATTTGCAGTTTGTTTTTGTCAATTCTGTGTCAGATTCATTAATTAATTGTTTTTTGACATAGTAATTGTAAATTTTTGAATATTGTATATCTTGCTTTATTAACAGCGTGTGTGTGTGTGTGTGTGCCTTAAAAATCTACATTATTTATGGTCATGGTTCATTAATATTTCTTGTATGTGGGTAGCTTTTGCACATTGTAATTTTTCCTCAGTCACCCGTTGACCACGAATACTGTAAAGTGTTCGAAACGTCGGGATGAATAGTAAAAACGCGATATAATCCGTTTACATAGTTTTATTTCATGAGTAACTATCGCGGTAACCGAAGACAATATTAGTGACAATATGTTGTTTAGAAATAATGACCACGGTTTCATTTTATTTTTTTATCTTTTTATCTTGAGAGGTGCACTAGCTTTTGAATAATCAAAAAATAATCGTAAGCAATTCATTTAGCTAAATAGCGAAATAGTGCTGGTTGAATACCACGAATAAAACCAGAGCAGCCTATTCCAAAGTATTTTATTTTGGGCTTAACGTTTTTCAGAGCAGTGGTATTCAAAGCCTCTGTTGCTTTACCGTCACGTCTTTAATTAGCCGACGAGCAGGATGTGTTACGAATTGGAGTTTTTTGCTCCCTCTTTAGCTCGGTGTAACAGATAATCTGTCACGTGAATATTTGGAAATGGTGAAAAGGCCTTTGATAAAATACAGCACCAAAAAGCCGAAATATTCACGTAGCTATGCTAATTATGTTTATCTTTTGATCGAAGGATTAATGAAAAATAGTACATTACTACAGAGGCCGGGACAAAGGGGGTTGCCGGCCGAAGACATATAGACGGCCGAGCGAAGCGAGGCCAGATAGGTCTGAGGCGGGCAACCCCATTTCCCGCCGAGGTATGTATAGTGCTTTTCTCAAACATGGTATGAAATAAATAAAGTCTACTGAAAATAGTAACTTTGGATGGCTGTATCTCCTAAACGGTGCGTCGTAGCGCAAAAATAATCGAATTTTCGTTCCCCTTTGATACCCCGTATACGCTTATAAAAAAACAAAAAGTTAAAAAAAAATTCAAAAAAAAACGAAAAAAAATGTTTTTGTATGAAAACGCACCCAAAATCAAATATTGTCTAGGGCCCGCACCAGTTGCAGTCGGCACGTTTATAAAGCCCCTTATAGTTTTTTTTTAAATTGGCTAAATACCTGGATGTTATGTCACAATTATCTGTGTTTGGAAATTAAAAAAGAGGACTTTGCCGGCCTTGGCCTGCAAGATTTGTATGAAATTCCATTATCTATCAATCGTCCTAGCCGCACCTGCAACGTCATACTTCGCTGCCAATTATAAGGCACATAACATCAATATTTCATACCATGTTTGAGAAATAGTATTTTATGCAACTGGTGGTTAAAAGAGGTCAAAAAAGGCGAGTGGCGTGGGTAACAATTTGAGGCGGAGCCGAAAATTGTTAATAAAGACGCCGCGAGCATTTTTTGACTCAGTTAAACACCGTTGCATACAATACTTTTTCTACGACCAAGCACTTACTTTGAAAGAAAATTATAAATTCAATAAATACCTACTTTCAGTCATCTTAGTTATCTAGTGGACCACCTACCATTTCGAATATGCAGTTTGAGTGCAAACATGAAAATAAAACTGTCTATGGTACATGGTTCTTTGAAGCCTGGCCACTAAGACGAATCGAGTCGAGTTGAATCGAGTTCTCATACATTTGAATGCGATTCGACGCGTCGCCAATGATCGCAGCAGAAAACGAACGAGTCTCGACTCTGCGAATGCCAGGCTTTATCTGACATTCTAAGGTTGGCAACAATGTACCTATTTCATACAATATTTTAATTTTCTACGATGAAGTGATTGGTTTGTTAAGTTGGTAGCAATGTATTTACTGAACTGTAACAGCTATATCGTGCTACTGCTACTAAGGGCTAGTTCAGACACGGCGGATCCCGCGCGGCCCCAATCCGCGCGGATCCAATCCGCGAGCGAACGAAAGTGTTCAGACATGCGCGGTTATCGTGCGGTGCGAGGTGATGTGACGTGACAGCCTCTCAGTTCAATAATACACAATTTTGTTAGAACAAGAGATGGTGTGCGGTATAAAAACACTTTATACTCTGCACCCATGAGAAATCTTAATAGATCGTACGCAGGAAGAAGTACACCGTCATCTTTGAACATAAGAGATAGATATGCTCATTACTTTGTAAATGAGAGTCGCGTAGAATGGCAAGATATAAAAATATAGAATTTACATGTAACTACTGTAGAAAATTGTAAATAAAGTACCAACTAACCAAACATTTTTTTTTCGCCAACGAATCCTCTTTGCCACCAAAAATCTCTACCAGCTCCTGCCTACCTCTGTTTTTGACTATTTTACTGGAATAATCTGCATACTGGATGTCCCATAGCGCTGGTCTTTTTTCAATTTCGTCTACAAATAATTCGGTGTCAAAGCGCTCCATTGTCATGTAACGTGCGGCACGCGCGGATTCCGCGAAGCAACTGAACACGCGTAGGCAACGTCATAGAATTTGGACCGCGCGGCGAACGCGCGTTTTCATTTTCTTGCGGTCGAGTTGCGGCTACCGCGCGGATGCATAGTCCGCGCGGTGTAGTGTGAACGTTCTGGTACCATGCTATTGAAATAAGATCCGCGCGGTTGATCCGCGCGGTTTGCATCCGCGCGGTTTCCGCCGTGTCTGAACTAGCCCTAAATGTTTTCAGGGTATAGACTAGATAGACTTGTCCTGACATCTTTTATGTAGGGTTTTAAAGTACTATGCACGACCTTGTAAGTCACGAATAACAGTACGGGAGTAGAAAAACATATTTACATATGTAACACGTGTTTTCCATGAAATAGGTAGATTATTTTTTCCAAGATTTTGGGTCAGCTCATATTAAAGTCTGATCAGTACGACTTACAATAACTACCTACCTAACTAAGATAATAAAACCAATGAACATAAGAAACTGTTTCTTAGATTTTATTTTATTACTTTTTGAATAAGTATATGTAAAAATCGTTGTTCAACAAGAATTAGAAAAGAAATTACACGCCACGAGTGCCACGACACAGGCACGCGCGTCCAAGAAATCTCCGGGGTAACGACGTCGTCTCGTTACATGGTTATAATAACGCGTATTTCCATAAAAGCACAACGGTTTACATATACACATCGCGCGATACAAACCCGTATCATTGTAAGTATGGAGCCTTTTGACATTCCGGTCACGTTTAATATTTCTTATTTCCTTTGTCTCATTTCTCCTCAAGCCAGGATGACATCAAGCCTGCTATCATTGTGTTTTTTGCTCCGATTCCGCGACTCAGGGATTTTTGTACTTACGTTATAAGTTCGTCGGATTTCTTTGATCTTGTATAAAAGGGAGTAGTGTTCATTTATCACATTTGGCTCGGACAAGGCTTATATGGATAATTTTGTCTTGTCTCTTTATAAGGTTTATGCTCTTTTAAAAGCATTCTTATTATGGAAAAGTCTGAAATACGAGTATAAACGATGACTCACATGTCTCTCTAGTGGATTCTTTTTCATTTATGAGTCACAAACTTGTATTCTACACACAATAGCATTTTTAATAAGATAGGTTAAGTTGTGTAACTTAGTTTTCAGTAAGTATATTGTATTTAGTCATACTTGAGATGTGGTAGGTATTAGTATAGTAGTTTTATAATAGTAAGTTTTTTCAAATATGCACCGAAAGTATAAATATTACAGCAGCATTTTCTACATGAACAGAAACCACATTGCATTTAAGATTAATTTCTGATGATACTATTTACCTGGGCTTTGTTTTCTGAAAAGAAGTTTCGGATGGACCTGGCTAGTACCTACGACATATGTACTTTGAAGTTTCTGCACTAACGGGTGATGAGAAAGAGTTCTCTAGAAAATCAGACTAAGATGTGGGCGTAAAATTCAAATTTGGTAGAGAACAATGAAAGGTCACCTTCATGCCTATTACATTTTACATATTTGCTGCCTTTTTAATACTATTTTTAAACTTGCTTTTGGGCATTGTTTGAAGTAATCTTGGATTTTATGAAACCGTCCTACACGTAACGAAATAATTTACCACTGAAACAAACACATTCGTCAGTTAATATATACCTATTAACTTAACTACGAGTATTTATTCTATTTATAAGGTACAGCGGAGCAAATCTCGACTGGGGGGCATTGTAACTAATCTATTATTACACTATGATGTTGTGTTCTACATGTATCCACTGAACACGCCTACCATATATAACGTGGACACTATTTCATAATGCAAATATTGTAATACATTGAAAAAATGGACCAGTTACATTTGCCCCCCAGTCGAGATTTGCCCCGCTGTACATTAACTGTACTTTATGAATGAAATCTATACATGGGTATGTAGTTTTGCAGCTTGATGTACCATCAGGAAATAGGTTTCACGCTGACCTCAGTCCTACCGATCCGTAGGCACACACGGAGGCAATACTAGTAAACGTTTTGTACATTTCGCCGGTATAGCTTCCATTTGATATTGGATAGCAATTTATTTATCATACATATTGCGGATACGAACGAGTACAGACTCGCTGCAAAAGATTCTTCCTTACCAAAGAAAATCAAGAATACGTGCGGTGAATACGCGGCTCACCTGTCCGCGTCTGCCTCGTTGCTTAAAATGTTTAAAGGTTACTTTAAAAGGCACATTAGACGCGGGCTACAGACTTTCATACTTATCCTATTTTAATAGGCTATACTTTTTAAAAATACCAGTCAGTTCGTAACATTTTAAGGCCAAATCATAAATTTATTTATATCTAACAAGTACACGCACCGCAATATTGCACCAACTTTTCGTGGAGCATCTCCCTCAGACTCGAACAGTTTCAGTTTTAATCGCTCCTCGGACAATTTATTAAAATTCACAAAAGTTTTTAATCCCAACTGCCCAAAGTTTGTTGACAATTCATGAAATCGATAGTTGCTGTCAACATAAAACTTGGAAGCAATATAGGTGAGGAAGAGCGTCGAACGTAATAATTTAAAGAGTTGCAGTTTGCAGTCGGGCGTGTCGGCAAAAGTTGGTAAAAAGCGTTCCCAGGGAACTCCGCACATATCTAGACGGGAGTTTGTGGGTTTAAGTTGAAATTTATGCTGTGCGAGTATTCAGTGTGTTAAGCAAGAAGGAGAACACATGAGTTAGCGCCGCATACATCACGCAGGACGTGGCATATCGCTGCGACACTGCATACGCAAGCCGCAGCCGCGCCGCCACGCCTGCTCGCACCTCCTCACAAACACCCTGTACATATTATAATAACTTACGGCGAAGTAAATGGATGACTTAAGGCTGCATATAACAAAGACAACGCTTTCATATTTATTATAATAAGAAGGGGAACAAATAAGAACTTTAACTTAAAGCGCCCTTTGTAAGATAATGTAATATTAACATGTTATCTATATGCATTAATGTAGCTTCTATAGTCGTATATTTTACTATTGTTTTAGAATAAGAAAAAAATTAAACTTTCTTCAATAAACGATTTTTTTTTATAATTTTGATGCAAGAATAATGACGTATTAATATTCATATTATTTTTGTACACGCACGTAATATCGAGGTTGAAATGGATGAGGGATGATGGGAAGTCTATTAATCCAATTTTCTACATATGTACCTACCAAAAAATGTTTGTACGGCCAACACTGAATAGAGTGCTACTAAAAATCAAGCTAAATATTTATAAGATAGGTACCTATATCCAACCTAGAATGCTATAACTTATTTTATTCGAAACTTTTACCAAGTTATAATGTTAATTGAGGATAGGGGTATTTCTTTTCCTACGGTATAAAATGACTCGCTAATAAAACAGTAACTATAGACGTCGACGGGACGGCGACATCGCCTAAATAGACGGAATACGATCGTAGAAGGCGGTTTTGGCGCGCACTTTGTAATAAAAACTTTTGTAATTACACTCATTTGGGGCAAGGACCACGGCGCTAACGCGATGTCGTGCCAAAAACGGCTATTATTTTTATAACAGCAGCTCGCTAACTTCTTTGAACTAAAGCTCACTGTCGCCAACGCTACATACATTTTGTATGTACTGATTTAACCATGCTGTCTTTAACTCGTGAAATATGGTCAGTAGTAGTATGGCTTACCTACTGTTTACTTTATTTTTTACGAACGTGTACCAACAAGAGAGTAATTTGTTTATATTTATTGTGCGTTAAATAAAACGACACTACAACAATATGTTGATACTCAGGGGCCATTACTTCAAATCATAATTGTCAAGTAATTTCTTGAATCTTGTGATTTCCACCGTCGTAAAAACGGAATTCCCGAGCCTGTCACCCCATTTATAATTAAATCAACGTCAAATAATAATTAACAGTAAAATCATAAAGATGTCAGAGATAACATCAAGGAAGTTCGGTACAATTTGTGAATAATTCGTTGAGTAAAATTATAAATCCGGACCCGGACACAGGGAGCCGTGTCAGCCCGTGACAGCGAGGACTTGCGGCCCGCTTGTAAAAACTTTTCTAATTATGTACATTTTGTAGCGAAGACGCGGCGGCGCGGGCGCTACTTCGCATTATATTTTCTAGTTAATTTCGTGGATCCGATGTCAACAACGGAAGACAGCTTAGAACTTGTTCAGTGGAACAGAAGAACGGGCACATGTCAATGTCATAAATGTTTTGTTTTGTTATTGACGTGTTTTATGAGGAAAAACTTCACAGAACTATCCGTACAGCTTACTGTCCCCCTGTACTGTGAGTGTGTCAGCTTTGTGCCCTTACTTATAAGGGCAGAAATTTTTTATGACTTCATTCAAATCATTGAGGAAATTACAACATGTGTGGTACTCATTTCATGTATTAAATTACAAATTTTGTAATATTTATTTATAGTCTTAACATAATTCAATAAACATTACACAAATGTTGTATTACTACACGTTACATGGCGCAGTCGGTAGGATTATTACTAAATGTTGTAGTAAACCAATTAGTATTATTTTATACTATAAGTAAATGTTTTTCTACTTACTTATCCAATTAAATATCAAAATAAAAACTACAAAAACTTATTTGAAGTTCGGATGCCGCTCTTGCAAACTTTAATGGAATGCGAGTTGCCTCGTACCGTGCGTAAACTAAAGCTTTAATCACATGTACACTTGCCTACTTTGAAGTTTCCAACTTTTGCTCCGATTTCTTTCAGCAGGTCGACATCTAAGTGCGCTTTCGTAAATAAACATACATGATTTATTGATATTGAAAAAGCATTTGATATGTGTTAGAGTTCTGTAACTAACAACGGAAAAAGGGTTAATATTTTATAACTCTGTGTTACCACAAAAACTCGTATATATTTGTTATATGTGCATATTTGTTTCCTTATCATAGGTACTTATGTTTTTATTGATTCGCCATGAAGTCAAAACTACTGAATCGATCTCAATATGTGACATTAATTATTTTTATGACGTATTTCACCCCCTTAGGAGAGATTTTTTTTAAAATCTATTCTTTGTGCTCCTTTACACCTTATAAGGACCCTATGTGCCAAATTTGGACTCTCTCGGATCAGCGGTTTCGGCTGTGTGGTATGTCAGTCAGTCAGTCAGTTTCTTCTTTTATATATTTACATTTAAATCAGACTTTAAAATTACGTGGTTGTTGTAGTCAAATTCAACTTTTTAAACTTCTTGTTAAGACGATACGGTAGGGGTCAATTCTCCATACAAACGCTCTCGACCATTTCCTCTCTGGTTTTTAAAGATAGAGCAATGATTTATTCAACACAGATTGTTATTATTTTTATCTGTGTCGGACCGTTTAGATTTTTTTGATATTCTGCTTTTTAAAGACTTTAGACCCAATCAAAAATTTCCAAAAACGGCCTTTTTCATTGTGGCGCAAAAAAGCTGTGATACTCAAGATTGTTAACAATTAACCAAAAAACTGAACGGTCCGACATATATTATTTCATTGTTATTCAGATTCTCAAATTTCGTTCCGATTGATTGTTTTGAAGGAGGGAAGAGTCGAGAGCGGAACCTCGATTTTTTGAAATATCTTTTGACTGAGTTGTTCTTTATGGACAATTTTTCGATAAATCTAGTTAATAACACTTGTATATTTAACTAAAATTCCTAAGGTGAAAGGGGGGCTCCTTTCCATTTTAGCATTTTCGCTACCGTATCCTCTTAATTAAGAAAATATATTATTTATTCTGATTAATTTACCGTAACACTCGTATATGTGTGATTATGTTTAATTTGTATAGTATATCAATTGAGAGATCGTGTGCACAGTAAAATAACTAAGTAACAATATAAATAAAATAAAACGATAGAGAATAGAAGAACGACGACGAAAGTAAAATAAATGTAATGAAAAAATATAGACCATATAGTTATTTTAGCACATTTAAAAACTGCTAACCGTTCTTTTATGCTTAAACAAAAAAGACGGATTGGTTGTACTTATAACGCGCTGCCTAATACGGCATTTCACCAATGGTAAAATCATTCTTATAGTTACTACAATAGTTACGTATACCCCTTGATGCATTACTTGCCCTTGCAAAGGCACTTCACTTTAATTTACGAATTAAGGGTATATTCCCCCAATTACCATATAAAACAATTTTATGGAGCATATATACGTCCAGCACGCCTCCCCGGCTAGAGGTCCCGTAACAGCGTCCGCCGTAAACAAGAGAGTGGTCTGTTACTTTTTACGCGGCACTTGTTTCTTTCTCCTAGCTATTCTTGAGAATATTTTCTGGGGCGGTCCAAAATGTAGGTGGGAGCGATATAAGCAGAATGTCTAAAGTGTGGTATAATTAATGAGTAACTTTAGTACATAAAAGTTCAATGGATATTTGTAAGTATGTAATAAGGATTATAAATTCGATGAGCTACATTAGGCACTTGATTTCGTGTAACGCATTTATTTTATGAATAGGTAATTCATTAACGGGAATATGCACATTGTACATGTACAACTTGTGTGGTTAAATTCTTTGATCAAAAATATCTATATCTGGTTTTTAAGTACACAAAGTATTAAAATACTCCAGTGTTCCGATATTTTTATTATTAGAGGAAAATTACTTATATTATTACGTGACCTGACGTTGGTATGTGTCTGCTTGATGAAAGTAAATAAGTATTATTGTGCAATGCTGTAGAGTTTATGATTAATGATGTTAAATGGGGCAAATAATAGTTTCTGGGAATAATTATTTTACAAAGTAAAATCGAATTAGGTTATCTAATATTTTAAAGGTTGCAGAAAGAGTTCATCTTTCCGCTTGATCTCTTAACTCGAGTCGTTGCCCGTGCGAATAGTTTACAGCGGCCGAACGAGACGAGCCATCTCGCCCAACGACGCTGCGTCTGCATGATACAGCTCCACGTGTCTCGGGATTATGAAACTCTCGTAAACTTGGACTAGGACTTTGTACAAATATGTAAGGGTTCCGGCGAGGCACTGAGCACGTACTTGCGAAAGAAGGTATACAAAGTCTAGTTTATGCATATTCTAATATATGAATAGTGGAAATATATATATTCTGGTTGTCTATTGTTTGCCCGACAGTCATTTAACATAATATTCATTTGCCCGAATCTAACTTGCCTGAATTTCATTTGCCCGAATGATTTGTTTACCATAAAAATCATATGACATACTCGTTGTTTATCCGAATATTACCTTCCATAATCATACAATGCCATACTATTTGTTAGCCATATTATTAAGTGCAATAATATGGTTTCATAGAATATTCAAACGCCATAAGCAATAATTGCAATAATTATTATTGCCATATTAATTGTTGCCCATATTATTACCTAACCTAACCTACTTTCTGATAGCAGTTTCATTTTCCAGGGGTCACAGTTCTAACCTAACCTAACCTACTTTTCCAGCAGTTTCATTCTCCAGGGGGTCACAGTTCTAACCTAACCTAACCTACTTTCTGATAGCAGTTTCATTTTCCAGGGGTCGCAGTTCTAACCTAACCTAAACTACTGTCTGATAGTATTTTCATTTTCCGGGGGTCACAGTTCTAACCTAACCTAACCTACTTTTCAAGCAGTTTCCTTTTCCAGAGGTTCACAGTTCTAACCTAACCTAACCTACTTTCTGATAGCAGTTTCATTTTCCAGGGGTCACAGTTCTAACCTAACCTAACCTACTTTCTGATAGCAGTTTCATTCTCTAGTCCTTCTAGTAACTATTATAGTAATTTTCGATTCTGCCAAAGCACATTATGGAAATTGACTTTTCTGGACGCTAATTTGTATGACAAATGATGGTATGGAATGTGGTAATTACGGATTTCGATGATTCTGACAAATGACATTATGGAAACTGACTTTATGGGAAACAAAGTTTCTGGCACTAGATTAATATAGTAAACAATGATTATGGCATAAGATGTTATGAGAAACAATATTATGATTGTTGAATAGGATGGCAAATAAAATTATGGCAAATGAAATTCTGGCAAATGGGGGTATCCCATATATTCTATTATGCAATATTTATAGGTTCTTCTGGCATCTAAAGCAATCTAACGAACCTATTCCGCCTATCTAATGTTTTAATGTGATTGTCAGCAAAACATTACGCAGAGACTGTACGCTTTGACGCTCTTTTCAATGGGCCATCGACACGTACAAGGTTTTTAGTTTTTATCATATTAGTAGTGTAAATAATTATGCACTGGTGGTGCCAGTTACAAAAACTCGCTATCACTAAAAATTATTCCGAAAATAACTTTTATTCGTGACTCTACAGAATTTTTTATTTCGCAACATTTTGAAAAGAATATTTGTCCAAGATAGCTACGCCTTAAGTACATTACAATTTCATAGCAGCATAAGATGCGCTCAAGAAACTAAGCGCCGGGAGCGGATAAATCTCGGCTTAAACAATTCATTCATGGCTCCTGAAAAATGGAACACCATTAAAACTTGTTTATGCGCTTTGCATAAATACAAATGAATGGCACAGCATCCCAGTTAAGACCGTAGTCGGAAACTTTTGTAATTATTGTTATTACGACTCGACCGAGCATCTACTCCCGACACAATGTCATATTTTCTACTTAATCGCACAGTTTGCAAACATTATCTATCTATAGGCAACTTTTGTACTACGCTCGACATAAATTATTCGAATTAAGTTGCGTCGTTAAACGTAATTAACGAGCTAACAGCGTACATCAGTTAGCGTCGGTAATTTAATCTGCACATTTTAAAACTCGTCCATAAATGTGCACTCAATATATTAAATTCCGACAATGAGTCACGGGACGGCCCCGCGCGGATAGAATAGAGGAGAGTACTTATTGTAAAAAAGCGACATTTAAATCTCCCCCTGTAATATGAGTAACAGCTTTGGGTATAAATCGTGGGCGCGCGCTCGTTCGTCAAACGACTCAATGAGCGAGGCAATCGGTTAGAGTGTGTTCCGCTCTTAGCGGGCCCGTAACCGTGTTTACAGGCCCCGTCGGGCCCGGACCCGCGCAGCGAAGATTGCCGTCATTATACATCCCTTTCAATCACTGAACAATCATCTCGCTAATTGTAATACTCACTAAAACATGACTAATTGGGATCAATCACCCCAGAGGAGAGGTAAATAGATATTATGTTATGGAATATAATAATTTTGATTGGATTGCTTCGCAATCTGTTAGAGATAAGGTTTAACTAAGGTCAATGTCGGGAAGACCGTCTAGAAAGACCGTCTACTGAATATAACTCTGTTGTATTTATATATATATCACTTCTTACACCTCCGAAGGTACACCAGTTTTTCATCCGTAATCCATTGGTCTTCAATAGATATCCTTAAGACGAACACTAGTTAACAAAAAACTTGATTTGTGTTTCGAAGACGACCATCGAGTTCAACAAAGTTACGCAAAAAATTAAAATAAAATAGAAGCAGTTGGAATATTTGTGCATTATGTGTTACATACATAATGCACAAATATTCCAACTGCTAATTTAATGCTCTTAAAACGTGTTCAATTTATTGTTTTATGTCTTGAAATATGTAACTTCGAAATTGTGCCTAGTCGGAAAGACCGACATATAAGAGTAAGGCACCTTTTTTAGGCTTTATGGGAAATAAGTCGAGTTTAAACGGGTGTTGTAGGTTAATTTTAATGATAAGTTTCGGCTTTGCTTTTGTCTGGACCTGAAAAAATAAGGTTATCAACCTCATTTGCGGGACATAAATATATGACGGTCTTGCCTTATAAATAGAAAAATGCTGATATGTTGAAAATATCAACGTTATTTGTTTTAATATCTATCACATTACTCCCTGTCATTACAGAATATAACAATTAACATGATTTTGATAGTTATTTCCATATGAAATTACGCGATTACGAGCACTTTCAGCACACATATGGAGCAGGTCTTTCCGTAAGCGCGTGGGGACGGTCAACCCGCCGAGCCTTAAAAAAAAATGATTTTTATCACATAAGTTAACTCACCAAAGTATTATAAAAGATGTGTAGAATATAAAATTTGCTAGCCCATAGGACCATGCGGATCACTCCAGACTACTTTAATAGTCTAGTTTTATCCACTCAAACTTTATAAACCCGCACTGACCTTATATTAATTATTTATGTAATTCGAGTAATACTATTAATTCGACATATTTTTATAAATATAATAAAAATAAAAATCATATTTTTACATTTCATCTAGACGTAACTCAACTATTTTTAACCGACTTCAAAAAAAGGAGGAGGTTCTCAATTCGACTGTTTTTTTTTGTATGTTATTCGATATCTCCGAGAATCGTGGACCGATTTTCAAAATTTTTTTTTGATCGAACAGGTGTAACCCCGTGATTACACTCCGGCACCGACTACAAAAATAATTGATTTGTTTATAATTTGGATGTTTAGATCATTGCAATCCGATAAGAAATCTGAATTCAAAGGTTTATTATTTTTGGCTTTTTAGTTTCTCTGTGTTTTGTAACACGCTTATTTTTGAAGGCGGTTTTATTTTTTGTTAAAAAGTTTATTTATTGCTTATTATCTATTTGTTTTATTTTTAAACTATAATATATTACTATTTTTTCCATCGACAACTTCAACTTTAGTCTTGTCCTTTGCGCACACAGGCCTCTTCCGAAGCCTTCCAGGTATCATAGTCTCTCGCTTTCCTGAGCCAGTTCACTCCGCCTATCTTTTTAAAGTCATCTGACCATCGGAGATTGGGCCTTCCTCTCTTCCTTGTGTGGCCCCGTGGCTACCAGTCTATAAGGTCTTTCGTCCACTTATGACCCTGCCCTAACAGCTCCAGCCCTTCTCTAATGATGTGGCCAGTCCATCGTCACTTCTGTTGATTGACCTTCTTTTTTATAGCAGATTATTATCACTGACACTCGTGATTATCATTTTTTCCCTTGCTTTTCTCCTATTTTATTTCGCAGTATATTTTTGTCTTTGAAACTTTTCTGTCGACCATTCACTTGCATAAGTTTTCATATCATACCATCTCTTACACAGTCCATCCACCATTTCTCTGTTTTCATTTTCCATTGCTCGTACTTAAATCCACTTTCATTCGCAAATCCATTTCCATTCTATTTCATCGTATCTACTACTGCTATATACAAATTTCTTTTACTGACACCAGTATTAGTTTTTATGCCAAAAAGCCTAACAATGAAATTAAATTATAATGATAAACGTAAATAAATCTGTAATAAATTAGATCTTTTAATAAAAGCCTTGATATTATAATTGTGTGAAATACTGAGTTCTTTTTCTTAAAGAAATAAATAAATCTATCTATCAAAAAAAAATGCTTTTGGACTTCATCTTGATGAAAATAAATGTACCAATCAAGTATGATTTGATAACTAACATAATGTCGTTAACGGTAAAACGCCTTCAGCTGAGCAAAGCTAATTATTTGTTAAAAAAAACAAAAAAAAAGTAATTTTCAAACGTTGCAAAATGTTTGTAACACACCAGTGTATTTTTAACCGTCGCCTCAAATCTCTCAAGGAAGGTGGTTCTCAATTCGTCTGTATGTTTTTTTTTAATGTTTGTTCCACCGATATCTCCGTCGTTAATGAACCGATTTCGAAAAAAAATTTTTGATTGAATATGCATACAGATTGGTTCCATTTTTCTCAGAACCCAGTTCTAATGATGGGATCCTGGAGAAATCGAGGGAACTCCTCAAATCTGAAAGGCACACATATAGTGATTTTTGTGTTTTTTAAGGAACAGCATAGATTTACGTACGGAACAGTGACATTTGGTGCAGTGGAACTGCTGATGATGGTCAGAACCGAACTCCTCAAATCTGAACGGCACATTTATAGTGACTTTGGTATTTTTATAAGAACATGCAGCATGCACTTACGTCCAGAACAGTGACATTTGGTGCAGTGGAACTGCTGATGAAGATCAGAACGGAACTCCTTAAATCTGAACGGCACACTTATAGTGACTTTGGTATTTTTATAAAAATAGCATGCATTTAAGTTCAGAACAGTGACATTTATTTTGTTATGTTTGTTAAGAATATTGAGTTTTCAAGTCAAATTTTGTCAAGCTTCGATTTCTTATAATCGGGTTCATGAGGAATTGAGAAAACTCCTCAAACCTTAACGGCAACATTTGTGTTGCCATCAAATAATTATTAAAAGCAGTTTTAAAAAATACCTACACATTTCTACATAATCCAACATTCGCAAGTAGCTTCCACCAGAACCCCAAAGGCGGCGGTTTTTTTTCATAAAAATTATTTTTGATTGACATACATTTAAACAAAGCATCTGTCATAATTTAAAAAAAATTGTAAATCTGTTGTACGACGATATTGTATTATATTTTAAGTACGTAGTACCAAACAACAACGAATTTGTGCACAGAGGCGCCACATCGTTGTCTAATTAATACTTTCACCTAACGTCGACACAGGCATTCCTGTGTACACCGGTAATTATTTACCTGGCCAAACAGATTAGTCCTAGCCACAGAGCCGCTGAGATATTTACTTAGTTTCACATATTGATCCTATGCCATCAATCTTGATTCGACTGATAGCTATCATGGTAGTTAATTGTGCAAGAGAACATTATTAGTTTTAGTTCCATTGATTTATTGAAGCTAGAAGACTTGTTTACAAAGAGGGCTTGGAAGGTCAGAATGCTACTTATAAAGTGCCTACGCCTAAAATTTGAGTTCGGGAGTCATAATAAGATGCTAAAAGTGGCACTGAAACTTGAGCAGTTTGTTGTCTTTTTGGGAATACAGGCGTGATTATATTAAAGTCAAAGTCAAAATATTCTTTATTCAAATAGGCTCAAAATAAGCACTATCAAATCGTCTACAATGTACAATTATCATATTATTCTAAATATCAGAACAATTTGTTGGTGCAATGAGCAATATTGTTTTAAAACTACATTGAATTAAGAAAATAATATCAACCTTTATAATAATGAACGATGCTCTGCAAGATGTAAATTAACAATGACTGCTCAATGGTACATAATCAAATTTACAATTCCCTTTTAAAATTGTTTTTCAGTACAGATGGTGCTTTTTTTACGCACTAGTGCGAGAAGTGTTTCATTATATGTCAGGTCGAAACTTCGGAGGGCTATCTGTACTGAAAAACGTCGTACGATACACGTGCGAAAAGGAAATTCGTAATGTACTATTTCCTTGCACATTTTAAGCGAAGTATGTTTAAAAAGCTGATAAAAGCTAAAACATCATCTAAATAATGAGTAATTTTAACCACAAACCTCCCTTTAGTTGAAAAGTGCCCGCGCCCACCGCGAAGGGTTTGAAGCGCCTTTCAGCGGATTTTTCCACAATTTCAACGAGTTTTCCACAGTCCACTAATTAATCACTGCGATGATTAATCAGGGCGCATTTAGAGCCGACTAATGATCCGTTTGACGGACCCGCGGGGTACGAACAGCAAGTTTGTTGGTCAAAACTGTTGAAACAAGGCTTTAATGCAGGTAGGAGCATGCATTGTTTTAGAACGTTAGTAGACACTTATTCGAGGGCGTAGTTTTCAATACCTACCCTACAAATCAAATCGTTATATTTTTATAATTTTTTATTGAAGCGTACTGAACGACAGTATTTATTAAATTGATTTCTCTAGATCTACAAAGTAAACAAAACTATTAACTTAGTCTTTTATGCAACGAAACAGTGAAAAACGATCCAGATTTTTAACGCCTGTCTGCCCTTGACCAAATAATTCTAGATCTGATCTTTTAAGATAATAACTTTATTGAATTCACTTATAACAGTCAATATCATCGGGTTGTAGGTATTAAAGCTTACAGTGTGTAAAATGTTTATGGCACAAAAGTCATAAATACATGAGGTTTTTGAGTATGCTAGTTTCTCTGTACTTTTGTTCTTTACTGTAGTATTCGGATGCGGCAGTGGTATTTCTTTCTAACATGTAGAGTGGACGGGGTCATGCAGTAGTTACCATTCGTAATTTACGATGTCAATGAAAGTTTAGTAGCGGTGTTAATCGATGCACGTCGTTTTGTTCATAAATCGTCAGCGGATTTTACATTCATCCGACTAAAATGTAAAATTGCTGAAGCAGTAAATTGTTTAGCTCAGGCTTGCGAGTTTCGCTTTAAAATGTAAACTGTATGAATGCTATTAATTTTGCTTGCATCGATAAATCAGAATTATCTACCTGGACGTTTATTAATTTATTGAGATTGTTGGTAATTAACGCTTCCTGACTATGGAGGTGCGATATTAATATATCAGTCAAAATAAACCGTCTCTGAAGTTTTTTTTTAATTTGCTGTAAATAGTCACAACTTAATCTCCTGTATCAAATGCGAAAGATTTATTTAAGCAAGTTGTAGGATCATTATTGTACCTTTTCTACTAAAAGAAAATCTGTTAAGTAAAATGTTTGACAGATACGAGGTGGTGAGAAAGCAAACAAACTAGTTAAGTGCCGGTTTCATGAGTTGCAATTTCGGGAAGGACAAGTGATAGATGTATATCGATGAAGTTCACACTTATAACACAAGAAATGCTCATCGTCTAATTAACATCCATAAGAGGCTGGCCCTGTGTACCAAAGACCCCAGGGTGATGGGACCGTCCCTTTATGATAAGTTACCTAAACGTGTGAGAGACATGGCCAATGTATCGGAATTCCAGTCGCAATTAAAGAAAATTTTACTAGCAAACACTATATACAGTATAGATGAATTTATGAAATCTTTAATTGTGTCCTGTTAAAATATATCATATTGCAAATATACATAACTCTTGACGATCATAATATTAATTCTTATATATTAACATACTAATGTATAAAGCAATGTAATTTTATGAAATAAATAATATCAATATCAATATAGAATCGAGTAGTATCCAGCTTACTGTAAACAAAAATTGGATCAGAAATATGTCAAACGAAATTTTGACTACCAGTGAACTACCAGTGAAGTGCTGCAGCAATTATCGGATTACGACTTTGACAGAAAACTCCTAATACGGTCGTTACACATATTTGTGTGTCCCAAGTTTGACAACAAATCACTGCGCTGTTGTAAAACGGCAACAAAGTTGAATCTATACTAAAGATGATTGAATTTTTTAAAATAAAATTAGAGAACTTGCTTCGCTAGCTTGTTAAAGAAATGGATCCCACAAGCATCACTAGAGTGTTGATGCTGCTGTGATGATGTCAAGAAAGACTTGGCGTCGTAGGCTTGGGCACTGTAACAGAAACTACTGTCGTCACGTAAGTACAGTGGGTTGGGAAGAAAGACTAATTTACCCACAATGTAGCAACATATGTCAAGATTTCCTACTAATACACACCGATGGCTGTGAACGAGTAGCTCGTTTTACACCTTAAATCCATCTAGGTGCATTTTAATCGAAATAAATAAAAAAAAAGATTTGTTAAATATATTTTTATCGCCTGTGCGAATGGAGACGTACATGATAAAAAAGTGGGGATTAATGCGAATGGAAAAAAAAACTACGCAAAAGTTTGAGGAACTGATCTAGCTAATCCTGTGGACACTTACATAATGTACCTTCTATATCTGGGAGGTTCCAAATACTCCATCATCTGATTATGAATATGAAAAATGGCATAAGATATTGTAGTTTTGTTAAGATTATTTGCGTCTTGACTAGATTTTGTAAGTTTATCCGATACAAAGTAAAAACATAGTGGGTTCGGCAAAATCGGCTTGATGGACATACAACATTAATCAATCAATGTTGAATGTAAATTTCTTATCTAATAAATAATGATCAATCAAGTAAAACAAAAGTTACCTCCTTTTTGTCCTCCCAGAGTTAGCCCGTCACGAAGAAATTACCTGCAACAAAGAACTTCATTAAAGACAATGTGTCATTATGAGTATCACTTTATTAATAGTGAACGCGAAAACGGCATTCAAACTGATGAAAGAAAAACATGGGGGAGCCCTTTATCGGAACCAATCTCACCACTTGCCGGGCGACTACGCTGAATGAGCGTAATTGTCGACTCATTCAGGATTCTGGGCCTCTTTGTGGTGTTTGACTGGGAGAGAGTGCTTTTAGGCATTAAGTTTGTAAGTTGTTTATTGGGTGATTAAGATTTTTTATTTTTAGACGACGTTCAAGGCACTAAAAAGTATGTTGTGACACTAGGAAATATATGAACAATAAACAGAGGTCAAACTAAGATGATAACGATTTTGATAAGGCAGACTTTGCACCGGTTAAGTAAAAGTCATAATTTCATATAAGTTTGGCCTTTAAAATAACCCTTGCATAGTTTGTAGTATTAAAACCGTTGTTGAATTAGCGTGGTCTGACACTACTGTATTTTTTAACATAGATACACGTACGCTATTGAAGGTGCTATGCCAACTATGTACTCGTACTTACCTACTTCTTTTCCAGTAAATCAATTCTTCACTAAGAGTTCTCATTAATCATATTATAAGAATAATAATTATAAGTATGTGATTATTATTCATTAAAAAAACCGAAAAATTAAATTCACGTAAGATTGGCCTAGAAAAAATGACTCCAAAGAAACAACATGACGCATCTTGATGACTGTACTCATAGGTGCTCGCTGTGTGCGCGGTCTTACGTCGGCTAACATGTCCCATTGTCCCCTCAGCCCGCTTTCAAGTCGGCAACAAGTTTCGACTTGCAGGACCCTTTTTAGGGTACCGTACTCATAGTGTAAAACGGAACCCTATAATACTGGGACTTCACTGTCCGCCTGTTGTCATACTGTATCTCTTGAACCGTGATAGACGTTTGAAATTTTCACGTGTATTCCTGTTGTCGCTATATTAAATATATACATTAAACAAATTTAAAAATAAAAGTTTTTATCTTACAAGGGATCAAAGTTCTTGTTTAATGGCACATGCTAATATTGATAGCCAAGAATCGCGAGCGTAGCGAGTGGTTCAGGATGTGGAATCTTGAGTGTTGCGACGGTTTCAAGGCACGTAGGTTTTAATTGTGCACTCAAGTGAAACCCAAAGTTTTTCATCACACCAATACGAGAAAACAACCATTAACTTTAAAACATCAAACTAAATAATAATTATTCATCAGATTTTTAACACTTATGATTTTTCAAAATCATCAATTAAACGTCTATTCTATCAGCCAGCAGGACATAAAGGTAAAATTTATATGAAATTACTTTATCTTTTGGATAAAATTTGATTTGGTGAAAAAATATATAAATATATATAGAATAGAATAGAATTCATTTATTTAACGTCACAACAGAAGAACAAAAGAAGAAGGCATGCAAACAAAACATACAATGGACGCTAAATAGAACAATCACTCAGCATGATGCCACGGCAAACCGCAGCGCTGGTTTTCTGTGAGGATATGACTTTTTAAATAGTGGCACGGCACTCTTCGTGTGCGAGTCCAACTCGCACTTTGCCGGTTTTTTCATAACATTTACAGACGAAAAGAACAAATGAAGCATTCGTAATATCGGTCTGGAGTAATTAGAGCTTTTGTTTTGCAATAACTGTTGTTCATTGACGTACGAGATGGAATCAGTCACACAAAAGGGTGAACTGTTTGAAGTAGGAAGGGGTGTGATGTGACGTGAAGTATGCTTTACGAAATATCTGACACCGCGATTTTAAATTTAATATTATGTCTGTCTCGTTTGAACGTAACTTTAGTGTTAGAGAAAATCTCAAAAGTATTTTGAATGTAATGAAACTAATAAGGTTTATTTTTCAGGTTCACGGAATTATCAGTCTTAATTAGTTTCTGACAACTATTGTAAAATAATTTGGCAACAATGCTAAACTACTTAATTAATTACAGCTGTATATTTTTGTAAAAATATTTAGTTCTTGTAAAGGAAAAATTTTAATTACGTAATTAACTGACGACGTTGCGCCGACGTTTTAATTTAGTGAGAAAAGCTGTAAATTTACCTCGTTTATTAAGAAATTTCATTAATTCCTGATGTTTCGAACAATCTTGTTGTAGTGAAATAGTTGGGTAAATCAACTTTTTCTTGCCTGTTATTGCCATAGTTACGGTCCCCCGAGTCACGCTGGTTTTATGCAAAATTATGCTACTTAAACTATGAAAACATACATTTTTCTGGTGTTAACAAGCCCTTTCCTTAATTTGCCACCTACAAACATGGACTACATGCGTGCTTGCATAATTTCAGTAGTATAATTTTGCATACAACTAGCGTGACTCCGGAGACCGTAACCATGGCAATAACAGGCAAGAAAAAGTTGATTCACCCAGTTATATGTTTTACAGGGGGGCAAAGTTGTTGTTTAACCGCACGTGCCAATATTGATACCCGAGAAAGCGAAAGATTCCAATATTGAACCGCGAGCGTAGCGAATGGTTCAAAAAGTGGAATCTTGAGCGTTGTGAGGGTTTCAAGGCGCGAAGGTTAAACAAACTTTGCCGCCAAGTGAAACACAAAATTTAATTTAATTTAATTCGCCACTAGTTTCGAACTTCCTTTTTTGACGCACTTGTATCGTAATGTACTATTTTAGTACAGATGGTGGACTCCCTTCGGTCGTGTTTTAATTTATCGCCACTCGTTTCGAACTTCCTTTTTTTGCATGCACTACAAGAAGTATCGTAATGTACTATTTAGCAATATTATTTACATTTTTTTTGCCTGTTTGCTCTAACAACATATTATATTTCAATTTCTGAACTAATTAACGAAACTAACTTTTCTTTTCATGGTTGTTTTTTTTTCTTACTTTCTTATATGTAAGTTTATAGTTTGTTTGAATAAGTTAGATTACATATATATTTCGTAATTTAGCCGTTGCTCATTGTGGAAATGGTATTTATTATTTTTGCGAATAAAAGTACATTCAACCAATCATAAAAGATATTTTTCAAGATGAGGAAAACTGACTTTGCAAAATAAATTTTCCTGGCTCAGCGTAATCGTTACAAGTGGCCGCCTAAAGGCATAATGTACCACTAGCTCCTGGTTTATTTGCATTCTGTTTTCGTTTCGGTCGAACGTATATTTTCGTTTTCATTTCGAAAAAATCGGACAAGAGCGAGTTGCACTCGCACCCTGAGACTTCTTATACTTCGTCGGTGTCAAACAAGCATATGGCCCGTCTGATGGCAAGTATTCTCCGTAGTCTATGAACGCCTGCAATTCCAGAGGTGTTACACGTGCGTTGCCGAGCCTGACACTCCGTATACTCTTCGAGCTGTGGTAACGTAACAACACAATTTTAAGAATGTTATACCCTACTTACTAGTATGTATCCGATGAAACTTAAACATGTAGGAGTATTTTCTACATTTAGTTCAAACATTTTGTATATTTCTTCTCTCGTGATCTTAGGATTAAGTCTTTTACATGATTTTATGGCTGGAAAAACTTTTGTTTTCAATATACGTTTTGAAACGGGCCCCGATTTTTTAAAATTAAATTATTTACGTAAATAATTCGCATTTGGGTCACCAAATTACATAAGTATACCAAAGAACCCAATCGGGCCAGTAGTTTCGGAAAAACCTTTGTTTTATTTTAAACTGACCAGTGATTGACCTTAGTCGCACCTGATGGAAAGTGACGACAGCGCCGAAGTTGTAGCTCACTGGTTCAGTAATATCCTATTCACTCTTGACTTGAATACACCCAGATTGTATTCGGCCGGGAATACAGATGAGGGGGTGAACTTGACTGTCACAAACGGACAGACAGACGTGCCTACCTACAAGTGGATATATAGGCTTATAGGGTTCAGTTTTTTTTCTTTTAAGGTAGGGAACCCCAAAAATCGCAAGAAAGTGAACACTCACTGCAAAAAAGACAAAATGAAAGAACTCTGTATTTTAATGGGTTAATTAGCCGACGATCCTCCGGTCGGGGCTTTAATTAAAATGAAAAATTTTCGTGCCTACACCGAGGGAAATAATTGCCGCTTGCCTCCGCGGAACTATTCAGGTGAGAGGAGAGTAAATAGAGTAACACTGCCGGCAGAATTAAGCGTCATTTAATTTATCACTGACGTGCTGTGAATAAATGAAGGCATCGTAAATATAATACTTATCATTCATATGGTACGTGAGCTGTAGATCTCGCGATATGCTTTGAAATTTAAAAGTGAAGAACACTTACTTAGTTTGTCGAGTTATTATGACAATCAACTCAGATTGTCCGGAACATGCACCAGCGATGAAACATGACCATGTGAACAGAAAACATTATGTTACTCTTCAAAAGCCGCAAAAACATGTGAGACGCTCTTAAGCCTCTACACGATGATCTTATATAAATATATAGTTGTAATAGTGTCAAATACTTTTGTAGCTTTCGAAGAGGATCATGTTATTTGCTAGTGTCTGAGCTACAAAAAAAATTGGTCACAAAATGTCATGAGAATCGGTTGAGATTTAAACTCGATTAAACCGACCTAAGATAACGCGCGTTTCTTCTAGTATTTCAACGCAACCTGAAGAAAAAACATGCATTAGATTGATTGGATCCCATGAAATCGAGATGGCGTTGACGCCTATAATAAGGACAGTGAAAACGGAGGAGGTCTTTGCCTAGCAGTGGGCTCATATATCAATAAATTAGTAGAAATAAATAATAACCTAACCTAACCACAAAATTAAAATTTTGAAAAAACCCCCGACCGCGACATAGTGGACCGATTTTCATGAAACATGGCTAAGAACACTCCCGACTAACTCAGCTTTCAAACAAAAAAAACTAAATCGAAATCGGTTCACCCGTTCGGGAGCTACGGTGCCACAGACAGACACACACACAGACAAACAGACAGACAGACAGACAGACAGACAGACAGACAGACAGACAGACAGACAGACAGACACGTCAAACTTATAACACCCCGTCGTTTTTGCGTCGGGGGTTAAAAATAGATGAAGCGGTCACAACCGCATCAAGTTCGAGACAAATTGCCCGTGCACTATTTCAGTACGGAACCAGCGCTGAGACTTTGCACTCTCCTAATGGATGCATTAAATATGTAATCGTACCCTATTTGCGTGATTGAATTTCTTAATCAGAGCTCTAATGATAGATTAGTAGACAGTAGGGATGAATCAAGATAGTATTACAACCAATTAATACCTAGGTAAATATTATATCTTTTTGACAGGGCAAAACATAAGGTCGTTAATCATAAAATACTATTGCTCATATTATTTGGTGTAAGACTTAAAAGGTCACAAGTATATAATATTTACGTGGCAACGTTGTTCATTATGTATAAATATATGGTGTACTGTAAGAGGTTTCGCATTCAGAATGAAACCTTTTACAGCAGTCATGGTCGCTGACTGGCAGTCCCTGATTTAAAATTGGAACAGTATAAAAACGTCAAGGAAAACAGACACTTCAATGGGGCATTCATATAGAAGCAGCGATTGAGAGTGAACGGTTGTTACTTAGCTCCTAAAATATAAAAAAATATTCATTCAAAGCGTTGTTTAAATGTTTGGATGCTCTCCACTGATAGGCCGACTCTCTTACATGGTGGAGGCGCTAACGTCTGAAAGTTTCCCCTAGTTTCGGTTTCAGAGTTTTCAGACAACGAACCCCGACCTCATAGCGCGAGGAAGCGCATGCCAAGCGATAAGCCAAACGCGCTTTAAGAAGAAGGAAAACAAAGTGACCATCGTCGCCAATACGAAGAGCTATCCCGGGTGATATACTTCTTATTATTTAATACTCATTATCACCCATTCCATAGTTAAAATATAGCTGTGCAGAATTGACGTAAAAATGGAATGCGAGACATTCAACAGAGCAACGGGCGATCAAGATTGTGTTGTTCAAGAAACTCTACGACTCCTCTTCGGTGACCATGGGCGTCGACGCAAATTGCGTGAACATCAGCTCCATCATACCTATATACTTAATCATACACATATGCAGTAAATCTTCCTAGATATGTAGGTTACATTAGATAGGCAATGTAAATTTAGTTTCAATCTTTTAATTAAACATTATATTGTAGAACTTACGGAATAATTGTGATTTGTGAACTAAAATGTACATTATTTCAAAGGAAAAACGACTTGTGACAGAAAATGTCATTTGCCTATCCCTAATATTAAAAAGGATAATTATTTGTAAATAACCACATAGAACTAATTATTTTGGCGCAATATATAACATGTAGAATACTATACATATTATTTATGCAATGTTTATATTAGAATAAAAACTATTTGATAGGCTTATTTATTCCATAATGTTTTCCTATAGCTACCAATAAGGTTAAGTTATATGAAAATATGTAAACTGTGGAATAAAACACACCCCAAACTGTTAATATTTAATAAATAGATATAATTGTTTAAAGTTATAGAGTAATACGTCACAACACCCTTATAATTTCCTGACTACAAAGAACAATGTTCATACACATTTCTTTTACATGTATCAAGACAAGGCCGACTAGATGACCAGTTGATCCAGCTGTTCACGGTGTGGCGAGATGGCTGGCGGTCATATGCAACCCCCACTTCGTCGTCATCACCAACGTGCAGCACACTACAGCTGTAGCAATCTTCATGAGCCGTTCGGGCTCCACTTCACTTCGCAACCGGCGCGGCGGGAAGATTGGCGGCCATGAGAAGCCCCCACTTCAACGCCACCGCCAACAAGAATCGGCATCTTCAAAATTTATTATGTTTTTTCATGTGAAATAAATGTTTTGCCTTGTTTTTTTACTTGAAGTTAGGTGAATTTGCTAACAGCTGTCATGTCAATGTCATCTAGTCATGGCCACAGACAATTAGCTGTCAGAAAGTTCAAAATAAAAGGGTTTAGTCGATGGGCAGGGGTTAGGTTTTTGCCATTGGTTTTCCTAACCATAGTCCATATCTGACTAATTTGCGAGGACCTTGGCTATAGTCCAACTATCCAAATTATGGCGGTCTCAACCGTGGACTAGGCAACCACGCAAAGAGCGTTAGATGTTGGCTACCTTGAATGAGGCTGTCACTATTGGGTGTTAGATTTTTTTTTTTTGTGTGTAGGGGGCCTGGCTTAGGTAGGGCCAACCGGTAGTTAGGGTAGAATAGGATAGGATAGGGTGTAGTATTGTGAACAATGGCTGCTTCTAACATAAGGGGGAGGGATATGTAAGAGGTTTCGCATTCAGAATGAAACCTTTTACAGCAGTCATGGTCGCTGACTGGCAGTCCCTGATTTAAAATTGGAACAGTATAAAAACGTCAAGGAAAACAGACACTTCAATGGGGCATTCATATAGAAGCAGCGATTGAGAGTGAACGGTTGTTACTTAGCTCCTAAAATATAAAAAAATATTCATTCAAAGCGTTGTTTAAATGTTTGGATGCTCTCCACTGATAGGCCGACTCTCTTACAGTACTTATTTTGATATTCTTAGGGTAGTTAGCATTAAGCTCCATGTTTTAGTCACAGTATGCAATCTTTATTTTCCTCGAAATCATGCAAGAAAGTAGTCACTGTTTTGTTATTATTATTATACGTCGACGAAATAAACTTACAGAAATGTCACAAGTAGAGATTACACACTGTACATAATAGGTACACTGACACTCCTTTAGTTTTATAGTTTCCTAATGTTTATCATAATTTTGTCAATTGTTGCCAGGGGACCACTGGGCAACTGCAACTACTACCAAATAAGGGGTTGAATCTGTGGCCTAGGGATTGAGAGTCGCACGTTCTTACCGCTAGGACACCAGCCTTTTTCTTATGAAAAGTTTCTTCATGTCACTTACTGTTTGAAATGAGATTAAAAGAAAAGAAAAGAAAGAAAGAAAAGATGTTTATTAGCACAAAATACACATACTTATAGCAAAAAAAAGTTGTGTATTTACTGTACAATCTGGTTCCGAATCCAAAATGCGCATAAAATACCGATAACTCACGGCACACACGTTAGCGTTCATCGTTCCAACTGATTGCATTCTTAAACTGCAATAAACTATGTAAATTCTAAATTTGAATTACAAACAACAATGCGACAAGCAGGACTGGAAAATGGCTGGCAGTCATTGGAGGTGGGCGGTGGCTAAAAGTGGCGTTTAGGCACTGGTCCCACCGCGAGCTAGTAAGCTATGAGCTATCGGCTATAAAAACGAACAAAAGATAATCACTAACGTGCAAATAAAAGAGACACAGGGATGTTTATAGTTATTCGCCCAGCGGTGAGCTATCAAAATCGCCGTGTCTCTTTTATTTGCAAGGGAGTGCTTATCTTTTGTTCGTTTTTATAGCCGATAGCTCATAGCTTACTAGCTCGCGGTGGGACCGGTGCCATACAGGGACGGCAGCGGTGGAGCGATAGCGGCGTGTCTCGCGCGCTGTGAGTTATGTGTCGCAGCGTTAATCGTCTTCAACGCTCGTACTTCACCTGCCTTATACGGCTACTTGGGAAAAAACTAAGCGATACGCAACTTCTAGTGTAGTTTTTGCTGTAGATAGACAATTAGTAATATTATGTGTGCTGGGTCAAACTTTTATTAGTAATTTAGGGTTCAAACATTTGTAACGTCATCTTATATGATAAAAGAAAACTCTCCGATTTTGTACCTACTGTGTAAAAGCTATTCAGAGTATTTGTTCATCTTCTTCGTCATGGATAACTAAGCTTGAATTTCCAGTGATCTAGAAGGACAAATTTTCAATCTATATTTTTAAGTAATTCTAATTTTGTATGTTTTAATTCGTGTTTTTAATATGAAAGAAATAACCAGAATTTTTAGCAATATTTATATATGCACTAACATAATGGACCACGGTTTGCTATAAATATTTTCATTTAATAAAGTTACTGAATAGTTCAGTAGTCACATGAGATTTTACAGTTTTGAAGGCGCCAATTTCGACAGTAATGATTTGTCAATTTAGACATATAAGTGTCTGACATACATACATACATACAATCACGCCTGTATCCCATGAAGGGGTAGGCAGAGCACATGAAACTACTCAAGTTTCACAGCCACTCTTGGCAAATAAGGGGTTGAAAGAAAACGAAACTGTGACATTGCAGTGACAGGTTGCCAGCCTCTCGCCTACGCCACAATTTAACCCATATCCCACAGTCGCCTTCTACGACACCCACGGGAAGAAAGGGGTGGTGAAATTCTTAACCCGTCACCACACGGGAAACATCTCTACCTGACATGATATATTTTAAAATTTATCATCGATGTGGTGTTATAAATTATCTGGAGTGCCGGTTATAAAATTTGTCTTAGAATCGAAGTTGGCATACAATATAATATATGCTACTCACTAACGTTGTGAAAAATTTGTTTTGGTAATGGAAAATTTTAAGATGTGTACGGTCCGCGACAGAGATTAATTGATTCCCTCCTCTACAAACTTCGATGACTATCAGTAAGCTGACTATCCATTAACATACTTATTGAGAATAATTACACAATAGTAGAGTCTGTCTATGTTAACATTGTTAACTGTGAACCGATTTAATTACACAATAAATATACAAAACGTTTACTTTTACCACAAATTTAATATTACTGATAGCATGATGACATTTTGTCATTGTTATCCTATACAGAAACTTTCATTATTTCACCGATTTATGATAATTTACCTAATTATATTTTCAAATGTAACTTTGTTTGGTTTGAATATTATATTCCTATTTATTACGTTAAATTGCAATTAGGAGATTCCAGTTACTATTAAATATCCTCGTAATACAAACCCAAGCGATTTAATAGCTCTCAGAATTTGAAGACAAAACGGGCCACCGTCGCGCCGCGGCTTAGATTAAAACAATTTGTTTCCCGGACACACCGCGCGGCCTTGCCACAATATACACTACTCGTTTATTCACCTCTGTTATCGTAAAACTTCTATTGTCTTCTGATGATTTGGTAATAAACATTCATGAAATGAATTTACTTAGTTAAAATATCTTATGAAATCTTATCCATTTATTAAAAAAAAAAAACATTTATTCAGCAAGTAGGCCACAGGGGCACTTTTACATGTCAACAATTACAATAAATAGTATGAATTCAACTAAAGTACAAAGTTACTATGATTAATAAGATATGTTAGAGATGTATAGTAGGGTGTTTCATATTTGTATGGGAAAAATAAAATTGTGATATTTTTTCTGACTTCGCTCGGCTTTCGGTTCTAGCTTATCTTAAACGCCTATATACCAAATTTCAAGTGATTTGGACGTTGTTTAGAGGTCGCACTGGATGAACAGTTTGAAAAAAAGTCGCTAAAAAGTAATGTTACTCAATTTTATTTTCAAATAAAACAATAGAGTAGTTGTAACTTATTTGAAAGTTAAAGTAAACTTATTAAACTTAAAATACAACCGTTGTAACATCCATTCTTGATAAAATAAGTCATCATCATCATTTAGCTTACATGTGTAAGCCGCAACCTTATCTTTTGTTCGCAAGTAGTAACGCATTTTCTGTGATGTTCGACGACTTTCAGCGAGAACCATTTTGCTCTTCATCTTTGACTGGAGCGATAATTTTTATTATTAAATATATAGGTATACTTACTCTTGCAGTATGATAGACTATTGTTAGACTATCGACCAAGTCTGGTGTTAGGGGTACAATAATCGCTAACATCCTGGACATTAAATAGTTCGAAGACAAAAATCAAAAAGGTAAGTAGGGTATCCCGTTCAATATACTTAAGTCAAAGAACGATCTTGTTTTCTTCTTTGTCGTCACATTCTTGGCAGAGTGGTCGTGGTCGTCACATCAGGGGTGGTAGCAAGCTTAACAATGCATCGACATTCCTTACGCAATCGTAGAGTGGGCCACTAAGTGCAGCCTTGACTTGGCTGGTCCATCGCATCTGAACCTTGTCCAGGATACTCTTAGCTTTCTTCTGCAGCACCACATTTCTAGGAAATCTATCTTATTTTCCCTTGAAGTCCACGTCTCAGCACCGTAAAGAAATATGGGAAAATTGTGAGATACTAATACCCTGACAAGTCGCATTTTAGTGGCATTTGTGATGAAGATTCCCCATATTTTGCCGAGCCGGTCCATGGCGGACCTGGTGATAGCCAATGTGCCGCTTGATATCATCCACCTATCCTGTTATCAGTGCCCCGAGAGGGCCGAGAGACCACTGCTTCATGCCAAAAACAGGACAAAAAACCAAAAAAACTTGTTCCTTAGAAGGAAGTCGAGCGTCCAAAAAAATACCATAAGGAACCTTGCCTAGAAACTAAATGCCACGTCAACTAGTATTTTTTTTTAAAGAACTTGCTTCAATATAAAAACTTTTCATTAAAATCACTTTTAAACCACCTACTACAAAAAGTTACATAAGTTTTGTTTCTAGCCTTTCCTGCGCCCATACTAACTTCTTCAGACAAAAGTTGCCATAGTGTGCGACCTCTAAATATTGTCCGATTTCCCTGATTTTTGGTATATGGGCTCTGTATAGGTGTAGAAACAAGAAGAAAAGCGAAGTCAAAGATAAATCAAAATTTTGGAAAAATGAAACACCCTAATGTATAGTCTCTAAATGTCAAGTACATCAAAAAAAAATTAAATATGATGAAGAAAAAAAAATACAGACTGATACAAATAAAAGATAACTAAAGTAACTTTAGAGTTATATATACCTATAATAATAAAAGACTCTTGCTGTCACACTGCCAGAGAAAATAAATATACTTAATCTACCTACCTTTTTTCGTTGGAGATGTATCATTATCATTAAGTACCTACATTGAACATGTTAGTAACGGTCGTTGCTTTAAGCAGGTGTATATTTTATATATCATAACATAAATAACATAATCTCAATTATATGATGTACAAAATACTTTCAAACTAAATAACATCTTAAAAAATATATCCATGATACATGTATGTAATAAAAGTTGTCTAGCTGTAAGTAGTATATCAGAGTTTGGCGACATGCTCGCAAGACCTGACCTTTTCACAATGCGCCCGTTAAGTTATGCGGATCGCAACAAGTTTAGAACAATATTATTAGCAGCTTGCAGTGGCAGTAGCGCATGCAAGTCGCTTCCAAACTTCATGCCACAATAGGTACCCCAGTGTTCGCAGCGTTGTTTTGGAAGCATTAACTAACTTGAGAGTACGCCAAAAACGGAAACATTTTAACGTTCTCTGCCGACCGCCGTATTGTCGCCGCTCCGCCTATTACACGCCAAAAAAGTTACGCAGTTACGCCTACAATAAACCTCGCTACATTCAACCCAAATTATGTGCACATAAAAACAAAATCGTACATTTAACAATAAAAGAGTTTATGTGCCGGGTTCATCAGTCGCTATGCTTCAAATTGATAAATAATTTCCTATCAGTAACGCGCATTTAGTCGACGCTTAACACAATGGGTGCTCGAGCAAGTGAGCCTTATATGGCCTCAGCCTCGTAACATATTGGTCCGATGGCTATCTTGTTTGCTTTTATCCTTATAGAAAATTTCGTGCTGCCCAGAGCAATGCATCGGCGAGCCTTCCAATATCATGTGGATTATCCACTGTAAAAACGTTGTAAACTTGGCAGCAAACATCTGCAATGTCGACTCAAAGCTACCGGAATAGGGCATATACTTACTTATTCAGAAAAGGTTTTGTATTTTACCTAAATATTGGTAACGGATTGGCGGGGCTATACGTGGTAAGATAAGAGTGCGAGTTGCATAGTGATGCATTGAATGGATTACCTTCTCTTCGATCTGCTTTGTTCTTTTCTATCAAATAAAAGGTAATGTTACTGCTTTGCATGCATTGAATCAGTCTACGAACATAAATATAGCCCTGTCTCGTACAGTTGCGATCTGGGGGACTTGTGTCAAAAACGAGTAGTGGTCAATATTGACAGTGCATGTATACACGACTGGTCCAAATTCTTGTGTTTACTCGACCATATTGGAGTTCTATATGCATGGGCTGGCGGGCACGTTAGCCACACCGGTTTGACAGCGTTGTAATGGATTGTTTGCCTCCACGCGGACGTCCGCCGCCGCCGTCGATCACTGACACCGACCTAATTACATGTAAATAAATACAGGGCCCGCCCGCCTCATCTGATCCGCATCAACTAACCCTCTCAGCTCACACGGAGGCGCGCGCGCGGGTCAACTTTTCATGGTTGACTTTCCTAGAAGCTTTTGTTTAGTAACTTGACTTGGAATATGTAAGACAGTAGAAATTTGTTTTATCCAGATCTCCTTGTAGCAATATAGTAAACAAGCTGTTATCATTGTTCAGATCGTACGCGCGGCTTTACATAACGAAACAATGACAATCATGTAAATGTTTGTCGAGGCACGCATACCCGCTATGTACCTACATCTGACAGTCATGTTAGATATTGTACATAATTATAACCGCTCGGCGACGTACCGGCAATGATACAGGAGCGGGCGTCCCACGGGTGTGCTAAATAGGCGGCTCGGCATACGCTGCGATATCACCTCGCGCCCCTTATTACAAATCATTCGATACCGCCCGCGCTGCGCGATTAAACTTGCTCTTTTCACACCTCCGACGCGTTTGTAAAGGACAGCATGAGTGTTATCGACTTTTCAGGAAATATTTGCCCCTGTATGCATGTACGTTTGATAAGGAAAAAATGGCTGACAAAGCTCTCACACTTTTTTCGTTAAAAATGTTGACACTTTTATTTCGTTTAAAATATTTTTGTATTAGGACTTTAATAGAGTAAAATAGACGTATGTTTTTTTTTTGTAAAACTTGTAATTCTGCAGGAGTAGGCAGTCAAGTAGCGAGGCATTAGTAGTACTGGTTCGAAACAAAAATATTTCGTATGCCGCCTAAACGCGCCGCTTTAAGTTCCAATACAATATAAATTGCACTTTGAAAATACCCGTACTAGAAACATTATGCACTCGATCTACGACTCTAATGCAAAACGCGAGGATGTATATTGGGGAAGGCAGAGTGAACGTAGAATAGTGGCATAATACCGGTAATGTGGTGTCGCCTTTCTGCGGCGAGATAAGGGTACGCGACATTGACTATTCAAAGGGTTGCGGTCTTCAAAATTTGCGCTCAATAAGTCCAAAATATCTGCGTTCCAGCTTTGACTTTACGCGCAGTTTGCTCTGAATGTTGCGGATGTTTTAGCGAAATCAAACGTCGATCGGTATTGGAATTGCGGAAATTGTACTAGCTAACGATTAAAATGTCGATATATACACTTCATAAAAATACAGGACCTAAGTATATTGGTTAAGCGGGATAAACACGTGTTTTAGAAAAAAAAATCGTCTATTGAAGATATCTTCCATTAAAAAAATATTAAGATTGCCTGTTGTCTACCTCTTATTTTTGTCTAAGCTGTATGTTTTATTCATGTGTGCAAATAAAGAGCATTCTATCTATTAAGATTATTATAACTATTAAAGCCGTCTTCTTTAAAATCTTGGTAGTAATTTTGATTATATCTCCAATAAACGCTTTTAGCCCAAATGACACCTGAATATATAAAACCCATCGAAGTTGTTACAAAAAAACACAATTATTTTTTCAGCTGAATTTATTTTGCCCATCTTAAAAATAAAGACGAGCCGCGAGATTCACCCCAAGGCGGAAGTTTATTTATTTGCAATTTGTAGTTATCGCTTTTAAGTAGGTACCTTAATGAGGCAATAACAATAAATAAGGACCCAAAAGTTTTCTCAGCTTCACCCTCGGGTTGCGCCCCGATCCGGCAAGTAACCACCTTCCACATACTTATTTGAAACCGTGTAGTGCTTATTTATATACTTGTGCGAAGAGAGTTTGTTACCACATGCAATATTAGGAATTGCAATGGGGATTGTTTAAATAAAATCTAAGTAAGCTTGTTTTCCTCTGAAAATAATTTGAGGACAACTGAATCTTCGTCTCTTTTAATGTGTACTTACCTAAATAAAATGTATCAAAAATATCACATTTTAAAAAAGTGGACATAAAAAGACATGCTCATTTGCTTCAAAGACATTTTAGACATTAGCTAGCTTTTAAGTTTAGTCTTAGTTTCTTATATAATTATGTAATAAAGAATATTTTATAAAAGACATGCTCATCTGTTAAAATAGTGGAGAACAAAATAGAGAGATGGTTTTGGCCCTAATCCATTACTATATTTTTTTTACAAATGTACCAAAATTCTTTATTATCAAAGTAATTATGTATCTCTGTTTATTTTAATTAATGGCTGTAGTTGTCTAAGTGATAAATAAAACGTAATATTTCCGAGGGTTAAAACTAAGTTATGAATGTTATGATCTCTATGATTTTTAGCCATATTTATACCATTTTTTAGGGTTCCGTAGTCAACTAGGAACCCTTATAGTTTCGCCATGTCTGTCTGTCCGTCCGTCCGTCCGTCCGTCCGCGGATAATCTCAGTAACCGTAAGCACTAGAAAGCTGAAATTTGGTACCAATATGTATATCAATCACGCCAACAAAGTGCAAAAATAAAAAATGAAAAAAAATGTTTTATTAGGGTACCCCCCCTACATGTAAAGTGGGGGCTGAGATTTTTTTTCATTCCAACCCCAACGTGTGATATATTGTTGGATAGGTATTTAAAAATGAAAAAGGGTTTACTAAGATCGTCTTTTGATAATATTAATAGTTTCGGAAGTAATCGCTTCTAAAGGAAAAAAAAGTGCGTCCCCCCTCTAACTTTTGAACCCTACGTTCAAAAAATATGAAAAAAATCACAATAGTAGAACTTTATAAAAACTTTCTAGGAAAATTGTTTTGAACTTGATAGGTTCAGTAGTTTTTGAGAAAAATACGGAAAACTACGGAACCCTACACTGAGCGTGGCCCGACACGCTCTTGGCCGGTTTTTTTATACCACGTCGGTGGCAAACAGGTATACGGCCCGCCTGATGGAAAGCGGTCACCGTAACCTATGGACGCCTGCAACTCAAGGGGTGTCACATGCGCGTTGCCGACCCATTAGAAACATGTACACTCCTTTTTTGAAGAACTCCATACTGTAGTTCATCGGGAATACCTCGGCAGGGAGCCTAAATTTTGTCTTAATAAACGGCACATGAGTTTCTTTACCTTTGTGTGTACTTCAGTGTAATTACAATCCGGTGATAATTATTTCGCAGCAGTAACGCTCACGCCCCACCGTTTCCGTACAACGAGCTCGGTGCATAGAATCAATGTGCTTAGTTCAGGTGTTTCCTCGATCCCAGGGGCGCAGTAAAGTCTCGGGCTTGCGGCGCTCGCCAGTAACTAAGGCAGGGATACACATGTATCCGTGTACCTACTTTGGATATTTACGTGGCATTGTTTATTTAAAATAAACTCCTGGCTGCAACAGCTTTTTTTAGTTTCTTAACCCCCGACGCAAAAACGAAAGGGTTTTATTAAGTTTGTCGTGTCTGTCTGTGTGTGCGTCTGTTTGTGGCATCGTAGCTCCCGTACGGATGGACCGATTTATATGTAGGTAGTTATTTTTTTTATTTTATTTGAAAGCTGAATTAGTCGGGAATGTTCTTAGCCAAGTTTCAAATCGGTTCACTATGTCGGTTTTTTTTTTATATTTTGTGGTTACTGGTTAGGTTAGTCCCCTATCTGAATAAAAAAGTGTAAACGTTGCAAGCTTACAGATTTTTTAAAATTTAAATTCAATTTGTTTATGAAGAAGAATTTCACCACCCCCTTTCTTCCCGTGGGTGTCGTAGAAGGCGACTATGGGATGTGGGTTAAATTGTGGCGTAGGCGAGAGGCTGGCAACCTGTCACTGCAATGTCACAGTTTCGTTTTCTTTCAACCCCTTATTTGCCAAGAGTGGCACTGAAGCTTTAGTAGTTTCATGTGTTCTGCCTACCCCTTTATGGGATACAGGCGTGATTGTATGTATGTATGTATGTATGTTGTTTATGAAGATTTATCGTATCAGGGTTCGGGCCGTGAAGCCAACGCACCAATCCTCTACGCTTCGTAACGAATAAAATGTAACTATGTATCACTATCGCTATAATATGGAAGTGAATTGGAGAGGTACAATACAATTCATTATCTTCAAAGAGGATCGAGTATTACAGAGAGTTACTGTCGAAGTAAAAAGTGTAATCACCGTGCATAGACTGCCATCTCTTGACACAGGCTTGAAACTTTTGAACCTCAGTTTTGACAATTTGGCCCATATTCCTTGCTTGATATGTGTTAAAATTTCAAATATTAATATTAGCGCCATCTAGCTGAGCGTACCCCAAAGGTGTAATGCCATCTAGGCCACCGTACCTTTTTCTGTATGGTACTGAGGTACGTTTTTTTCTTAGACTTTATCTGTAGAGAGGATGCATGAGAGGAGAGTAACGAAGAAAGTATATGAAAAAAGAGTGGAAGGGTCAGTTGGAAGTGGAAGACCTGGGCGAACTTTTCTTGTTCAAATCGGGGAAATATTGCAAAAAGGCCAGGTCAGAAGTACTCGAAACCGACGAGCGTGTATGAGAAACGTTATGAAAGTGTGTGAAGCGAAAGTGATTTGTCAGGATTGTAGTAAATGGAAATCCATGATCTCTGCCTACCCCTCTGGGAAACAGGCGTGATGTATGTATGTATGTACTTTATCTGTCTAGATGGAGTTATATATGTCTTTGATTATCGTAGTGCAAGCGATCATTAATGAGTTTGAATAAAAAATAAATATTAAAAATTGCAAAATATTTCAAAATACTAGAGATATAAAAAAATATGGTTGTTGCAGGCTAAACACAGTGCACTAAGTTATTGACATCTTAGTTTAAGAAAATAGCTCTGAACTAACGCGTTTGACTTTAAATTAGTTCCGCTAAGTGGAACTGGAAACCGCGAAACAAGGCTTGGGACGGGTAACTTGCTACCTCGGGTTACCAAGGGTAACCTAGTCCGATCAGACTAGGGAAAATAAACATACAGAAAATGTAACACGTAATGTAATGTAAAAAACAGAAAAACAGGTTTTATTGATATGTTATTCACATAAAATATAATAGCTAGAAGGCAAAAAATTAGAACCACCTATGTATGTATGTGGCAACATTTACAACTCAGGAATCGATAACATTTAACAATTTAGTATTCGCATACATCTGTTAGGCCATCGTAGCTCAGTTGATCGGATCGGTGTTCCAAAAGCTCGCATGTTCAAGTTCTGCCGAAGTGAGTTTTAAAACTAATTTCTTATCATCCAGAAACATCTGCTAGCGGTAATACATATTTTTAAATTAAAGTAAAAATTCACATTTCCGGCAGGACTTGCTGCGACCTTCTGCATTGCCAGTGCAGCCGCTCTGACTAACTGAGCCACGGAAGTATGCTGTTTTCATTACTTAAAATAATAATATTGCATTTATGACATTTATCATATATTTTAACGCACTTTTTTGCATACCTAAGCTCATGAAACTTTATCTGTAAAACCAGCATCTTGCATAAAGTGCATTTTAATAAGGGCGAGTATTCATCCTAAGGTGTCTTAGAAAGGTATGAAAATATTACAATAATATAATGTTGAAGAGTATTTTTTGAATAGTATTAAACGCAGTGAGAAAAGTAGGATGTAAATTCTTTCCATCTGCACGGGAAGCATGGTCGCGCGATAGACGATAAAATATCAGGCCGTCCCTATCGCACTTACAAATAGTAAAATTAAATTTTCATACCTTTCTAAGACACCTAAGGATGAATACTCGCCCTTATTAAAATACACTTTATGCAAGAGACCAGATTAAATATTTTTCCAATTAAGACGAGAACTTCTTGACTTTATTTCTTTGCGATTGTTTTACAATAGGGACGTTTTTAATAATTCCAAGATTTAGCTGTAAATTAAAAATAAAATTTAACAATAATATGAACTTTTTAAAGCAACGAATAGAAAGTTGCAATAATAATAATGATTACACATAATGTCTAATATCGTGTTCGGGATTGGAAATCCTTTAAAGAGATTGCCTTTGCCTTTTACACGTTTATTGTATGCTGTATGTCTTATGCTGTAATATTTCATGCACTAGTGTTTTAGTAGTAGGACAGTCGATACTACCTCTAGGTACAATATTTGATTAAAAGTAACATTACACATGGCGATATTCTCTTTGTCTGTCAGTTAACCGGAATAATACAATTTTAATAAACTCGTCATATTATTTATTATTGGCTCAAACTATACTATATTATTCATAATGAGCGGTATTTAATTAGCGCCATTGTGTTGTGTATCATTAAATTATGTAAATAACAGTAACACTTTCATATTATTTGGGTTGTTATTGGTGTTCGCAATGCAGACCACAACGCGGATACCAATGTACTCGCATAAAGGCGGTAATATACTAGATTTAAATTTGTTTTAAATTTATTACGTAAATAATTGCCTGGAGAATCCGAAACACCTGAAGAATTGTAGATGCGTTGCCGGCATTTGAGACTTTATTCGAATCCTGACGCATTTTCGTGTATCGTGGTTTCAAGCATTGACAATACATTCGCAGTATTCACACAATGACTACGGAACCCTAAAAATGGTAATGTACTGTGGACAATACCGTTTTATTTGATTACATACCTACTTTATAATTAGAAATAAGTATTATACTATGTATGTTTCAGTGTGGCTAAGTTTTTATACGTATACTCTAAATTGAGTACGTGGCAGAATATATGTACGTAATTTTTATTTCTAGTATGCAACCGTTTGGGGGCGCTGTTCGCTTTCTCCATAGAGTGAATGTAATTTTCCGTGCTTACGCTCTCGAGTGACGTAGCTCATGGTAGCTACTTGTATCTTTTTCGTAATTCATTTAAGTTTTCCACAAACTTTGTGTAGCGTGTAGTGTATAGTGCACATAGATAGAGGTGGCAATGATATAGTGTCGGGCGAGCGGGCGCTCCCTCAGGGGCGATAAACCCTTCCCGTTGCTTCCCGTCTACTCTTCTTTATGGCGAGGTCGGAATGGCCAGCCCAGGTGAACAGGTAGATTGCTAAAGTATTTTTAGAACATCTTGTCGTTGCTTGCATGTATCCTTTGTGTGTCAACGGCGAAGCGTAATAAAAAGGAATAGGGTGTAAGCATATAATATAACAAAAAGGGTGTATAATATGCAGCCATATCAAGTATATATTCAGGGAAAAATTTTGTCGAAAATATTTCCTGGAAGGTGTAGACATAAACAAAATTCTCTTAAAATAAAATTGAGCATACTGGAACAATCAGATAACACGTTTTTTGTACTCAACAGAATAACGAAACCATACCTTAAATACTTGCTATCACAGTGGCTATAGAAATAAAACGCATGATGAAATACCTCTGTGATTAAGATTAGAAAAAAAAACCGGCCAAGAGCGTGTCGGGCCACGCTCAGTGTAGGGTTCCGTAGTTTTCCGTATTTTTCTCAAAAACTACTGAACCTATCAAGTTCAAAACAATTTTCCTAGAAAGTCTTTATAAAGTTCTACTTTTGTAATTTTTTTCATATTTTTTAAACATACGGTTCAAAAGTTAGAGGGGGGGGGACGCCCTTTTTTTTCTTTTAGGAGCGATTATTTCCGAAAATATAAATATTATCAAAAAACGATCTTAGCAAACCCTTATTCATTTCTAAATACCTATCTAACAATATATCACACGTTAGGGTTGGAATGAAAAAAAATTTCAGCTCCCACTTTACATGTAGGGGGGGTACCCTAATAAAACATTTTTTTCCATTTTTTATTTTTGCACTTTGTCGGCGTGATTCATATACATATTGGTACCAAATTTCAACTTTCTAGTGCTAACGGTTACTGAGATTATCCGCGGACGGACGGACGGACGGACGGACGGACGGACGGACGGACGGACGGACAGACAGACATGGCGAAACTATAAGGGTTCCTAGTTGACTACGGAACCCTAAAAACGATATGCCGAAACGTGCTCATTTCACGTTGACCTACATGTAAACTCATCAAGTGGAAAATATTGGACACACATTTGTTATTTCCATTCCAAACAGCACACGCGGGTCTTATATCGCATGCCGTAGTAGACGTTTGTTGTTGATATCTTCCTAGCTTTATTTGAGAATCGCGTGCTGGTACTGCTGGTTACCTACTTGTTGAATTACATTTTGAGGCGAAATACATTTTCAATTGTCTTCTTATTTTATACCTTTACACCTAGTAATATTTATACTCGTAAAAAACCCTAGAACAACTTACAGGTATCTGCCATCAAACCGATATGCTGGTTATGATATTAGAATGGTATCAGTAGCTGTCATTCGCGCCGCCGCCTTTCCTGTAATGTACTGTTCTAGTGTTGTTCTACGGTTACCTTTGATTTTTATGGTAGGTAGTGCCAATAGACTAGAGCTACAAAAAGTTAAAGTTGAAATAATACCTATTATTTTCGAATTTTCAGTTAGGTAACTAGAAAACTAAAATATACACTAACTGACTATCTATGATCATCATACAATGCATTTTACTGATCACAAGACACTTTCATTATCTTTTGCAAACTAAATTTAATTCAGATAAATTTGTACGAGTACCCACACCATTGGAAAGAGCACTACGTTCTTACTTTATTCGGAAAGTTTTAGAATAACCAGCGCGTGTTAAAAGCGGCAAAGGTTGATAGGTAAAATGCAGTGGACTCGAGCGTTCTGAAGCATGAATTGGTAATGGGGGAGCAGAGATGAACATTTTGCCGGGTGCAGTGTATGCCTTGCTATGACCGTATATTTTACACTAATCCACCCGGGTGTACGTACTATGCACCGCAAACTTCGTTTTCTACGGTTTATGTATGTGAGTTGTAGAATTTACTTTTTGGAATTGTAAAATGTTGTTTTAGATATATATATTGTGCTTTTTCTTTTCATTCTATTTAATAAAATATTTATTTCGCCGATATTTTGGATCGTATATTGAGTACGTAAAAATACAAATCGTTTTCCACGTCTATTATTTCTGACCGTAATCTTGCAGGCACTTTGAGTAATACTACCGACACGTTGAAGGTATTCTTACAATATATAGCAATCCGCGCTACCTTTATACGACCATCCAGAGACCAATGCGTTTCCGTGAATTGTGAAAGAAGGGGCGAGGAGCATACTTTTGATAAAAATCCTATTATCCCTTTCCACAATAAAATTAAACTGGGATACATTTGCTTTATGAAAATCACCGCGATTTCAGGATAGCGTCCTAATTACTATGCAAATTGATCGTTGTGAAAATCACAGCAATTATAAAACAGGTTTGATCAAAATAATGCATACGGGATGGGTCACGTTACACTGACCCAATGCTGCCACTGATTGTGATTACGCTTTTGACAATTACTACTCCAGGTACATATATTCATTAGCTGCCTATGCAATAAAAGTTTTGACTTAAATATTAAAATTAAAACAAACTTATGGTTTTAAGACTACCTAATCAATTTAAAGGGTAAAGAAATATCTGTACGTGTATAATCGTTGTATCATTTGTAACCAATTTTGTAAAAAAAGGGTGCGTATCGATCGATATAACTTTTTTTGATATATTTTTAGTCGTTATAACGATCATTTGATATAATTATTGAATCATATAACAACAAATAATATACTAACAAATTGTATAATTCTTATTTAATATAATGATCATTTTTTTCGAAAAACATTTATTATAACATACTTTTAGTATAATGCTTATTTCCGATAATAAATAAATTGTATAACACAAATTAATTATTTCTAAAGCACAGTTAGAATAAAAAAAATTATACAATAAATTAGATCCATCATTTACCAGAAAAGTAGATTAGATTCGAACTGTGACCCCTACATACAACGCGCTGCTACCAGAAAAATAGGTTAGGTTAGGTTAGAACTGTGACCCTTGAACACATCTACTGTCAGAAAAGTAGGTTAGAACTGTGATCCCTTAAAAAAAGAATAAAATTAATTCATGAAATGTTTTATACTGTTTGCTAGTTATATTATACTAGTCGTATATCAATAAATAGTTATACCATATAGCGGTTATTATAAATAATTGTTATACGAAATAATGATTATACAAAATAAAAGTAGATCCTTTGTGGCTATACCAAATGTTAATTATGTCAAATGAGTGATTATATCCTTTAAAAATATACCAAATGTTGTTATATCAAATGTTACTATACCAAAAAAAGTTATACCAATTATTACACACCCGTAAAAAAATACCTTTTATTTTTAACTAGCTTTTGCCCGCGGCTTCGCTTGCGTTAAATTCGAAAACTGCAGAATGCTCCAAACAAACTTCCATCCCCCATTTCAGGAAAGTGGGGGGTTAGAAAAAGACAAAAAGTAGCCTATGTCACTCTCCGTCCCTTCAACTATCTCCACTTAAAAAATCATTTCAATTCTTTGTTCCGTGAAAGACGGACAAACGGTTTACCCTTGAATCGCCGACAGACACTTGTTCGAATATTATTTCAAAGACAACGTTTCAAATAATTTCATTTCATCGACAGTTCATATCATAGATAGAACAATCGACACAAGTAAAATCAAACCGTAGACTTTTATTTCGTAGATAACTTATTCCGAGTATACTTTATATCGTGGTATTTCATTTCGTGTTTTTTCATTTCATTTTGTTTTACATTAAATACAATTCATTACGCATAATTTATTTATTTATTAGTAAAAACATGTTTACATGACATTACAGTAAAACCAATGCGTCACGAAACTTAGATTTTAACAAAAAAGAGAGAAAATAAATAGAACAAAATTAAAAATAAAATTAAACAATTGATTTGGGCGATGACGTCACAGCGTGGCTCCGGTAATATTATTTCAATTATGTTTCTTTCTAAAAATATACAATTTGTAAACTGGTTGTATGGTCACAGTTCTAACCTAACCCAAACCTACTCGGTAAGCTGGTCGTTTTTGTGTGTGGTCACAGTTCTAACCTAACCTAAACCTAATTTAAAAGCCATTGGTCGTAGTGTAGGTCGCAGTTCTAACCTAACCGAAACCTACTCTGTAAGCTGGTCGTTTTTGTGTGTGGTCACAGTTCTAACCTAACCTAAACCTAATTTAAAAGCCATTGGTTGTAGTGTAGGTCGCAGTTCTAACCAAACCTAAACCTACTCGGTAAGCCGTTTGTTTCTGTGTGATCACCTAACCTAAACCTACTCTGTAAGCTGGTCGTTTTTGTGTGTGGTCACAGTTATAACCTAACCTAAACCCACTCTAGGATTTAAGCCAATGGTCATAGTTTAATTATGGACGTAAATATGTGATGTGCCACGATAAAATCGACAATTTGAAGTTTCCTAGAATAGAAACATCTATTAACGTGTAGTACGACAAATGAGAAAGTATTGTAATAATACGTCGAATAAATGAATTGCGATGTTTTGTAGTTCTGCTATTTGAAGTACTTTGAAACGAATCAGCGATGAAACAATATTCGTTGAATAGTATTTATAATAACTAAGAAAATTTCAAATAAATAGTAGTTGAAACAAAATTACTCGAAACAATTTTAGTCGAACTAAACTTTCGATGATTTGTTGTCGATGAAATGATATTCGATGAAAAGTTTGTCGGCGAAACAAGGGTACACCCGGACAAACAAACAGACACACACACTTTCCCATTTATAATATTAGTATGGATATGCCAAATAGGCCAGAGTCATAGAAACCGCCTTACAGACCTTATAACAAATCATAATTTTTGACCTGGTAGATTACCATACTTATACGCTTTACCTGTGGACGTGCGTTTCACGTAGGGTCAGGTCCCAAAATATGAGAGACGTATTAAAACTATTTTCCCCTCACTAGCTCGGAAACACGTGTTTTGTCCTTCAATACCAGCGGGTAAAAACGCATTTTATCCACTAGTGGATAAAGTCATTTGACCTTGAATATAGTCATTTTTACTGCTTTAAAATTGATAAAAATGAGTGAATTTAGTGATGACGATGTTTTACCACCCTGTGGAACTACTGAAAGCAGTAATAAACGCGTTTTTTCGCGTTTTACTTTCCTCGCTGTAGTGAGGGGAAAAGTTTTGTGTTACACTCGGGTGCAAAGTTATTTTACTTCTCGTGTGTTAAAAAACTCGAAAGTTCAGGATTCTATTCTCGAACCACTCGCTTCGCTCGTGGTTCAACTATAGAATCCTTTCACTTGCTCGTTTTTCAATTCCACACTCGGCGTTAAAATACAACTTTGCACCCTTGTATAACAAATAACTATTATTTAAAACATTTAAGACAAAGATTGTTAACACTTTCAACCACATTATTATTCCTATCCCATTTAAAAAAAAAGTCTACAAATAAGGTTTTTTTACATATTTATGATTATGTTATATCGCTCGCAGACGTTTCTGCATGATAAAAAACAAATTTAAATAAGTTTTTTTTTAATGGTATAGAAATGAAGTACAATAAGTGGTTTGAGTGTTAAAAGCTTTTTCTTATTTTTACCCATGTCTTCTATTCACCCCACCTGACCCTATATTTTGGTAAGGCTATTTAATATCCTGCACGATTTAATATACCTACACTAAGAGAAATTGGCATTGTGAATTTAACAAGTTTGACTTGTTGCGGTATATCCGTTTGAATCAGCCAAACGTATGTTTAAAACAATATGTGTCAGGTTGTTTTTATAAAATCGACTTGTTGATTCAAATATATTGCCGATTCAAATGACAAGTAGCTTGTTGTTTGAACCAAAGAGCACGTAGGCGCTATTTTAACCAAAAAACTTGTTGAACGAACATGAAAACTGGTTGTATTTTCTCTCAGACTTAAAAAAAGTTAGCAACCTAACCGTACTTAATCGCACATAATCACGTTGCTCCAGGGTTATTAAAAATGCAGTTGTCACTAACAAGCCGGGCTTACAGCTCAATGAGAGTGAAGTCGGATGTCAACATTTGCTCTGACGATTTTCCTCAGGCGGCCGGCAAATGACATGCTTTATTCCTCACTCTTTAGGGCCCCGCAATGCAATTGCATATGGGATTTTCAAATGAATTGAATTTTCCACTGAGAAAGGAAAACGGGTTAACAAATAAATTTCATTGGAATTAATCTCATAACATTGAAAACTATATCCTATCTAAAATTATCTACGCATTGTTAACATGAAACTATGAATAAATAAGAAAATAATAAAAGTGAATTGATACAACTACATTCAGAATGAAGTTGTTATGAGTCCAATAAAATAACCTAATCACAAAATTAAAATTTTGAAAAAACCCCCGACCGCTACATAGTAGACCGATTTTTATGAAACATGGCTAAGAACACTCCCGACTAACTCAGCTTTCAAACAAAAAAAACTAAATCGAAATCGATTCATCCGTTCGGGAGCTGCGATGCCACAGACAGACACACATACAGACAGACAGACAAACAGACAGACAGACAGACAGACAGACAGACACGTCAAACTTATAACACCCCGTCGTTTTTGCGTCGGGGGTTAATGACAAACAACAAATTTGTGGCCTGTAACTTGTTACTCCAAAACGTTCAGAAATATTACCAATTTTACGTGAATCTTTATAACTGAGTGTAAGCACATTTCAAAAGCGCAAGGAACATCGATAAACAGCATTTAACTTTGCCAAGCGATATGCGCAAACAACAACAAATTAATACGGCCAATAAAGTGCATTAAGGACGCCACTTACATTTTCTTTATAGCAGAAAACTGGGTACCAAGTCGACGACGCTTGTAACGTCATCACAATCGCTTATGCGTCGTAAGCGTATCGTAGCTAGCTCTCTCTGTCACTCTTATATAATGGCCTGACAGAGCCATACTGCGTTTCGATCGCTACGTGGCCTCAACGATTGTCGCTTCGGCTAGGCCGGCTGGAATACACATTTTTGCGCAACGGCGAGGGCGAGGCGAATGCCCGCCACTGACGGTCGAGGGGAGAAATCACGACTGCAAACATTGACTTTAGACTTTTACTCTTTTACTCACTTAGCCTAACTCCCTGCACTGCATCACTCCAAACGAACAGAAAGTTTTAAATTCGAAATCTTTAAATGATATTGAAAGTGTAGCTTAAAGTCTTTAAATTCAATTAGTTTGTGTTGTCAGTTAATTTTCAAGTAAGTACCTATCTATTAGCTTTTAGATGGAGAGATAGAACCGGAAAAGGGTAATGAATTTTGTATAGCAACTACACGGGTAATTCGTAACTCGTGTAAATTTAAAACACTCCCATCGGCTTTGTTTTAATTAGTTTTCCCCTCTCTAGCTCGGAAACACGTGTTTTGTCCTTTAATACTAGCGGGTAAAAACGCATTTTATCCACTAGTGGGTAAAGTAATTTGACCTTGAATAAAGTCAAATTAACTGCTTTAAAATTGATAAAAGTAGGTGAATCTAGTAATAAAGATGATTTACCACCTGTGGAACTACTGGAAGCAGTGATAAACGCATTTTTTGCGTTGTAGTTTCCTCGCTATAGTGAGGGGAAAAGTTTTGTGTTACACTCGGGTGCAAATGTATTTAACTTCTCGTGTTTTAAAAAACTCGCAAGTTCAGGATTCTATTCTCGAACCACTCGCTTCGCTCGTGGTTCAACTATAGAATCCTTTCACTTGCTCGTTTTTCAATTCCACACTCGGCGTTAAAATACAACTTTGCCCCCTTGTATAACAAATAACTATTATATTGTCAGTCGATTTGGAAGCTAAGTAATAGTCACCTTGTTTTTTGAAGGAAATATAGAACCGGGAAAGGATAACAAATTTAGAACTAGAGCATCGAAACAGGTAATTGGTTGTAATTTGTCGTCCCTCGCTTCAAATTTCCTACAACAATTACAATCATTTATAAAATTACAGAACATAAATAATAAGTCATTATCATATCATTATTATTGGTGAATTAGATGGCAAATCAGGCATACCTTGACATTACGTGGCTGACTAATTACCATTAGGTACCCCTTTACCTTATGATGATTACTTCATGTGACACATAACATAAGATACAAAGTTTAGAAATAAAAATTACTATAGGCTTTGTTTAGTGCACTTTAATGTTATTTAACTGTAATTTTCATATTGGCCTTGTTGCCTGTTTTTTCTTTTATAAGAATATTTCCTAAAGAACCCAATAACAACAGGCTTAAGTTCTACTATTTTTATAACGATGAGAGACTTTAGTATTTCAAAAGTCTATAAAAGTTAGCCTTTTCCCAGAAACTTCCTTGTTCACGAAAGGGATTATCTAGTTCTATCGCGTGTCAGCACAATCTCGATTCCATTTTCAATAAGAATTGGAAGATCGATGGCATCTAACGGGCACTTACTTAAGATCACTGCATCCACTTCATAGACTGAAGCAACCTAATACCTGTCCGTTAAAAAACGAGGGGCATTTAATCTTTTCAGACGTTCTCAAATATCCGCTCATTAACTTGTGTACCCACTTCAGACATCAGCGATTTGTTACTTCAAATCGCGCTGATAGAATGAATAAGCGCTTACATTTGAGAGAAGACTCGACTCATCGGCGCTGTTCCCCCGCAGCGGTTTATTTTATTAATGCCGAGGCAACGCGAAATATTTCTCATAAACTGTTCTCTTAAGTCCGAGTACCTATCTGGCCCTACCACAACTAATTAATCATGTTTAGCAGGGTTAAGTTTATATTAAAACAACACTTTAAGGTTCAGTGAAAGTTATTCGGCAAAAGGGTTTAATATTTACCGACCGATAGTACCCATTGTAGCAATGAGGTGTATCTACACGGTGCTAACCCATTGTAGCAAATAAGTTATGGGATATATTGAATGGGGAATGAGGGAAATGGTTTAAATGTACGTAAATATCACACCACACGTTGGATCATACGACCACTAACTACTTATAATTGAAGCTACTAGCTAATTTGAATTTTGACAAAATGATAATGGTATAAGTACACCTGTTTTTTCATTCGTATTTTACAAAATGCGAATGGAGAAACAGGTGGATTTTTTTTATATGAGCATGTTTGGCTTAAATTGACATTAGAAAAACACATTAAAATATTACTTTCAATTTAGCTTGGTATAAGTTTATTAAAGAAAATTTGTTTGTTTATTTTACCTTTACAGATACACGCAACTGTGTCACGACACATAATGGGGCTATCTACGGCGAGCATTCGCTATAAAACAGAATAGCACCCGTTATAATCGTTAGTCTAAATAGGCAGGATAGTCGTTTCTCGCAGGCTCAGATGACAGCTCAGCTAAACAATAAATGCCCCTCGATATTTGAATATTTTATAGCCGAATTCTGGTAAAGGGATGTAAATGACTAGCTCGTCCAATTTGCATTGAACAGATTAACGTCATAATCGGCGCGATTCAATCAGCGATACCGAGAACTCACTCTGGACAGCAGGGGGGCACTGATGGGGGGCACAGGTGCCCCCCGCACAGGTAGGGGGGCGCATTTAAGGGACTACTAATAACATCGGATAAAATGCTAATTTTGTGTTCATTCGATTTAGGCGAAGCAGATAGTCTAAGGATGGCACAAACTGCTATCAATATAAGGACGCGAAAATGCAAATTTTCGCTTAAAGTTTTCTCAAGGGAAATATTATCAGAGGTATCAACTGTCACTATAATTTAAGAATAACTTAATATTTATCTTAAGGATGGTTATTTTATTTAAGAGTTTTAAATAAATTTAAGTTGTTAAAATCACTGTTGAGAAAAATACTGGTTATATTTACATTTATTAATAAAATTACTATTTTTGCGTTTAAGTAATTAGGGGTCCCCCCCACACCTTGCGTCTCGCGAGCGTAGCGTTAGGCCAACTGTATGGAAAAAGACAGCTGCCTCTTTAATTCCAACACGTGAAATAAACATGTCTACAAAGAAAAAAAATACGTTTTGTACCGTAAGCTATTCACTAACAATTATAATAACAAAAACTAATATTTGTATCAGTTATCCGGTTTGTATTGACGTACACTCTGATTCCAATTGGTCTCAGGCTCGCAATCCGGTCTAAGTGAGTGCTTGTCATATTGATTCAGCGGGAGTGTTCGGGGCAAAGATAAGAACGTGCCTGTCGGCGCCGGCCTGTGGACTTTTATATTTCACACAAACTCCTGACCTGCAACATCACGCGCGTGTTTCAGGATTAGGTACCTATTTCATCTGACTTGAGAAATATCAAAAAATATTAATTCACTTAAATTGTCAAAAAGCATTAAAAACAAAATAATTGATTCAGCAAATAGGCCACAGGGGCACTTTTACACATCACATGTATATGTACATATTTAGAAAATATATAACTCTTTTTTTTTGCCATCGATGGCTGCTGGCTCACAGACCAGTGTCAATTTAACAAAAAAAGTGTTATGATCTTTGCGCTGTCACGTAATGTCAATGACACATCGGTTCGTCCCGCTCTTTTTTAACGTCACTCATCCTTTAACGATAATCATATACTCATATCCCCCCATTGGGTAAGTAAAAAAAATAGCATTTTATCCTAGTTAACATTGAAAAATTATTCAAATACAAGTTTATAAGAATTTGTGATTTTATAAACTACTTGGCAATAGATATTATAAGCAGATTTAGCACCTAGCAGTTCCAGTTCAACATTTTAGAAGTTTCCGAGGTAAAAAATAGTCTTTTAGATTGTAACTAGATTAATGTTAGGCGACTGAAACTACTCTACAACTTTCGGAGTAAACGAGAACACGTTTTTTATTATTTTTAAGGTTCCGCAGAAATAAAACACGAACTGCCTGTGTTAGTTTAACTGAGCTACAGTGTTTGCATTGCTCAACTTATGACCAGGCGGCAGCTTGGTCACAAAGTATTACCAGATTTCCTTCTTAAAAATTGTTGAACGAAAACTTTTGTGTTACAACCGAAGTGATTTAAAGCTAGCTACTCGTCTTGCACCGATATAGTGCTTTAAATCAAGCTCGGTGTAAATAAAACTACTAGACTTGCATAGCCAAAACAAACACTGGGTCGCTCACAAGTTTCATCAGTAAAAGAGTATAAAATACAAAGAACAAGAAAACAGCTCGCTACGGAATTTGTTGTCGCGACGCGAATCGGACTTGCGTAGTTTTTTTAACAAACCAAAAATGTCTTCACAAAATTTATTAGTGCGGAAAGTATAGAGTTAAACAGAAAGAAAAAAAGTTAAGCTTCAATATATGCTTTTCCAATTTAGAACACCGATCCACCGGCGCTCTGCTATCGGCGAAAAATATTTTTAGTTAGGCACTTCGTTGAATAACTTTTCCTGTTTCAAGACATAACTTTGTGAGTAAATTATGGTGGTTCAGCTTTTTACGGGAAAAAGTCATGCAGTTTTAACTTTTTTCCGAAGACTTTTTGCAAAATTAATGCTTGTAGTAAGTTTATAGGTAATATAAAGTTTTCTTCATGGCTGTTTTTTTTTAAATATTACAGATAGGGTTTAGTAAACTCCTTTTTAGGGTTCCGTGACAAAACAGGACGTCAGTCCGTATAGTCAGCACTCACGGCCCATTTTTGATTTATATTAACTATCTACGTATTTGTGCTAAACCTAGGAGGTACAATTTGTTATATTACACAATTCAATGTCTTTACAATGATAAAACAAATATTAAAGCCAATTTCTTATAATAAGCTTTCAATCAAAATTCATTTCGATCCTGCTTAAGATGTGCTCCCGAAGGCAAATAATCCGCGTTTGCAGTTAAAAATCTAAATCGAAACACTTCAGGCAATCGCGATGACAATATTCCGAGAGATTGTCTCTGGAGAGTTAGCGATATTGTTGTATTTGTGATTAAGACAGTGGGGATGGTAATATAGAAGACAAACAGAAGTTTGCATAATGTCCTTGTGCAGGGTTCGGTGAGAATCGTTCCTCATTAGGCAAATCGGACGGCGTTAGCGCACCCTATTAGTACAGTCAATGTTTGGAGATCCAATCAAGCGGCGCGCCGGCCCGTCAACGCTTACTCGAAACCTATTGATTTAAATTTAAGATTTTCACGCAGAGTAACAGGTATACAATCATAGCAGCAGCATCATAGAGATTAATGGTTAGAGTGCACACTTCATACCTTAGTTACCTATTTTATAAATAATGAGTATAGTCTTACAGGTGTGGTAAAACTTTTGATTGCTAAGTTTAAAACTCGCTTAAACTTAGGTTTAAATCTTAGTCATAACAGCTAAATGGGTATTAACTTATTTTGTATGGAGTGAATACTTTAAGCTTAGTACTTATTTATCTTCTTCTTTATTAGTCGTTCCCTCAATGCTGAGGATCGTGACATCATGGCATTCTGTTGAAGACTAATAGGTCTCTCCATAGGCGTCTGCTCCTCGGCAAGCGCATGGCCTCGTGCAGTTTTAATATCTATGAATGCGTCAATCACTTCACATGATAAAAATAAAACTCTCCCTCAAAAAAAAAACGAGATTTAATAAAAAAAAACAAGAAATTAATACGTGATCATCTCCCAAATGTACTTAACACTGCAGAAAAATCGCCGAGTTAATAAAAACGCATGAAATATGAATTTAATTAATACGCATGCTCATAAAATACCTCATTTGGATAACGGCCGGTGGCATTCGAAAAGTATTTTAAATTGCCATTATATCAAAGCGGCAATTCCCGCATCTTTATGAAAGCGTTACGGTAGATTTATGAATAAAACCTTTCAGGGAGGATGCAAAGCCGCAATGTAATTTAGGGTGTATAGCAGCGCGGCCGCCGAAATTAGACCGTTATCATTCCGCTGCCGTCGCGCGGAGATCGCCACTTATATGAGCCAATACACCGAACGAACAGAATAAATTTGCTTTATACCAGACAGTTGACCTTCATATCCGATATTGTTGCTGCCATACAAGAAAATATGTTGAAAATTCTCAACGTCCACCCGCTTCGTATTCGGGTCTTGTATAGACCTATTTTTTACCCCACGGATATGTAGTTATAAGGAGAATTGGAACACATTTAAAATACAGGGGTATTATTTTGGACTTTATGGAATAAGGAGACCAAAAGGATTTTTATTTAAACATATATATTTTAGGCTGAAGTTGGGTTTTAGATGTATGTATGTGTTGTATGTAACAACATGCAGAAAATAAACAATAATATAGATATGTATTTCGAAAATAGTAGGTAAATAATTAACGTACCTACTGGCAGAAAATCGTTTTTCAGTAACATTATTCTGAACAATGTTACAAACAGTTCGTAGAGAGATCAGAATGACACAATAAGAGATATACAGCTATTTAAATTTTCAATCGCGTTTGAGCAGGGGCGGCTCACTCCGCAATTCTATCGCCGCGCTACAAGTACATGCTGGCGGCCGCGAGTTCGCGGCCTAATCAGGGGTGGCGCGCGTTCTCACGGAACGCACGTTCGCACTTTCTATTGTTACATTACGTAGAGAGTTTTTTCAAGGTTCATATGCGATGTCCACGTGTGGAATGGCTAATAATGTTTAGTTAAATAGACATCATGAATAAAATAGGACAATCTTACACTGATCTTATTGATTAAGTCTAACGGAAAAGTTCAATAAGGCTTGTGATGCTGAAGGCTGCAACAAAAATATATAAATACTGTATATATACCTAGAAAGTAACCAAGACTTGAATATATAGTATAACTATTTATCTGAGAATTAATGCGTTTTAATCCATAGGCAACCCTATCCTCCGACGCTGCGCACGTGCGGTTCGTTTCTTTGTTAGAATTTTGTAGGCATTTAAAAAGGCGGCATTTCGTGAACATCAAAGCAGTGAGCCTTCTGTACTTGTACTATTATATATTCTGTGGTTTGAGTATGTCACCGAAAAAAAAACTGCGTTGCATGATAGTCCAGTTGGAATTTAACATTCGTGACAAAATTCATTTGGTCACGTCAGTTTTGCGGTGACGCTCCGTCAACGGCACGTCAGGCCACGTACCAATGCGCAGCGCACCCTTTGTCTGAACTTTCCATGAGAAATACCAATTAATATCTACGTCATACATACTTCACGTTGAAAAAAAGCTATATCGATTTAGTTCCCGAAACGGGAACAATACCACGTCACTGTTTTGCAAGCTGACAAACAATGGACGAACGCGGGGATGTTTCCTTTTTTCACCAACAACACCTTTGGTTGTAATGGCCGCATCGCATGGTTTGTGGAAATTGATAGTCATGTAAATTCGGGATGTTCTTTTATTCTGCGGTTCCCCGTACCTACAGGCACAAACTAATATTTTAGCACTCCTACATTTAAAATGGATACCTACATAGAAATAAACTTATACCTTTAACGTCTCTAAGATATAGGCTAGGCATATTAGATACTATAAATAAATAAAATTGGACGAATATTATCATGGGAAAATCGACATTCTTACACAGATTAACTGAGTCCCACAGTAGTAAGCTCATGAGCTTGCAAGAAGGCTTGTTTTGAGGGTACTCAGCAGGAAGGTTCACTATGCGCTAGGCAAGACCGGTCATCACAGACGTAGGTACGAGTATATTTCGTAATAAGAGTAATTTTCTTAAGCTATTCTGTTTGAGCTTGAACTACTGAGAACATTTAACGGTACAGACATTATTCGTGAAGTATCATTTTAATTAGGTATTATGTACCTAGTTGATTAAGGAATCCTAAATAGAAACAAACGGTAGGCCCTTCAGGGTTGTTGTAAAACGTAATATAACATGTTTTTACAGATACTGTACTAAGTCGCTACCTGCTGTCTGCCTGTCCCTATGTATGCTTAGATCTTTAACACTACGCAACGGATTTTGATGCAGTTTTTTTTTAAAGATTGACTCTTTCAAGTGGAAAGTTTATAATACCTACCCGTGCGAAACCTGGGCGGGTCGCTAGTAGGTAGTAAAACTTAATAATTAGAAGAGTAGACTAGTGTCGGTTTAGCGCAGGTTAAATTGTGCGCTCATTGGCCGTTGCCATGCGTAATTCATGGGTACGCGACGCATTCCAAATGTAATTTCACACGTGGACTCTCTTCGTTAAGTAACGTTTGCTGTTGGGCAATTCCACGTAACTGTAACGTAAGTGTCATTGTATTTTTATTTTTAATAAAATTTTGCATTATTGAGAAGCGTTCATTTATTTCTAGAATCTCTGAAATATTAAAAATTGGTCTTTTTTCAACCCCTTATTTGCAAAGAGTGACACAGATATTTGAGCAGTTTCATGTGCTCTGCCTACTACTTATAAGAACACAGGCGTGCGTATACACGCAAGTAATTGGTACCTTAAATTTCTCTGTTATATGGAATTACCCTGTTATAATAAGTAACTTCGTTGGAACTTTACCCGTAATTTTGTTGGTGTAACCGCCACGCGTAACATGCTGAATTTACTTCAGTTACAATTACCACCAATTCTTGTTTTATTTATCGCGAGCTGATAGCTTTACTTGCGTTGCTGTGGCTTTAATGTAAATGATTAATGAGAATGCCCATCGTAAGAGTATTGTTTACTATTAATTTGCAAATATAAACGGGATTTTTCTGTTATCATATTTTCGTACTATTACTGCTCAACCACACATATGACATAACTATAACGTACCGAAGTGATCACTTTAGTGCATGTTTATTTATTTATGATACAATTGAAGTGTCAATTTATCCTCACTAATATTATTTAAGGTCAGTGCGGGCAAGACCGGCATAATTTATTTGAAATAAAGTTTGAGTGGATAAAACTAGACTATTAAAGTAGGCTGGAGTGATCCGCGTGGTCCTATGGGCTAGAAAATTTTATATTCTACACATCTTTTATAATACTTTGGTGAATTAAAGTAAACTTATGTGATAAAAATCACTTTTTTTAAGGCTCGACGGGTTGACCGTCCCTACGCGCTGTGTACGGAAAGACCGTATCTTACCGGCTCGTTGTCGCGTAATTTCATATGGAAATAAGTATCAAAATCATGTTCATTGTTATATTATGTAATAACAAGGAGTAATGTGATAGATATTAAAACAATTAACGTTGATATTTTAAACATATCAGCATTTTTCTATTTATAAGGCAAGACCGTCATATGCCCCTTAAATGAGGTTGATAACCTTCTTTTTTCGGAAAAAGAAAGGAAAGCCGAAACTTATAATTAAAATTAACCTAAAACACCCGTTTAAACTCGACTTATTTCCCATAAAGCCTAAAAAAGGTGCCTTACTCTTATCGTCTTTCCGACTACGCACAATTTCGAAGTTACATATTTCAGGACATAAAACAACTTTTCCCCAGACTGACCTTAAATGGGAAACTGTGTGTGTCTGTTTGTTTGTCCGTCTTTCACGGCAAAACGAAGCGACGAATTGACGTGATTTTTAGGTGGAGATAGTTGAAGGGATGGAGAGTGACATAGGCTACTTTTTGTCTCTTTCTAACGTGAGCGAACCCGCGGGCAAAAGCTAGTGTTTACATAAATTTACTTGTAATCCTTAGACAATTTACACATACTTTTTGCACGATTAAACATTTAGATAATGAGGAGTCACACTGACATTTTATCCCGCCAGGGGCGCCAGGCGGCGCCTGTGCAAGTGTCACTGTCACTGTCATTTATATGTGTGTGAGAGAGAGAAAAAACATATTATCTTCTCGCTCTCACGTATACATTTCTTTATCTGTGCAATGCAAGTGCAATGGACTAATAGGGCGATGCCATCTGTCATAACCTTTGAGTGTGCCTCCTCATTGAATCAAATGTCGTATCAGTCTGATATCACAGTGTACATTAAATGTACACTTTATATCATACACTACCTATTTGAATTGGCCTACCAGAGGAGGAATTAGTGTCGAAGGTGGTCCAAGCGATGCATAAACCAAGCACAGCCGGTAATGGCTTCGTCGAAAGCCCTTTGTGTACTTAAGTCGTCTAAATAGAGAAGGATGCAAAATATGAAATCAATTGGAACCGACTTTTCCATTAATAAAGGAAGGAAGGAAGGACGCCGTGTCCTCTCTAATTAGAGTTCGCGAGTCGAATTTTGAATGCGTCGCCCGCTGTTTTACTAATGGCGAGCTGAAATAAAAGTTTATATTTACTGTGCGTGGGCTCTTTCTGTCAATGAATATTTATACTTTTTGCTCCGCGTTTTTCACCTCAAAGCCAGAAGTTTTACTTCGGAACTTTTTATTTAGCGGTTTTTCTGTTGTATTTTCTTATACTTGGCTGTAGATAGTTAAGGATTTCCATTAACGTGTGTGCCATGAAGAAGTTTTAAGTACTTTGTTGTGTTATATTCGGTGTTTAATATATTACAGGGTCATTATTTCAATGCATGAAACTGTGTTCAGACTTGATGTACAGAAAAGTATACGTAGTAAATGATATTTTATTAACTTTACGTGTTTATTTTGTTAATACTATTATCGTCCAATAATGTTTTTTTAGAATATTGTAAGATATTTTTCTGAAATTGCCGATTTACGTAATAAACATCACGCTACGTGGTCAGTTCGAATGAGACATCGTCTACTGCTCACTGCTGTTAAAAATACATATTTAGCAAAAACGCAATGTTAACTGTATATACTTATGTGGAAGTATGTTGGCTATATATAAAACAAAAGCACAAAAAATACAGCAATGATGAATATCAATATTGACATGATTTAATTTGTTCCTAAAACCATCATCACTCTCGTGGTCACTCATATTTAGTAATAACTTTGGCAAAAAAACTGGTCACATCGAAGTATTTATACGTTTTATATACATTAGCAACACCGATACTCTGCGTCAAAAGTTTGGTAAATAGTTGGACACCGATGACGGACATCATTTATGATTAATAAAATGATATTGTATCTTGTCAAGTCTGTGTCAAAGATCGTGCGTCACTTTTGTTGACTTAAGTTTAGGTAAGTGTTTAATTATTAAATTATAATAATATGCTTAATTCATGCTTTCTGGGGTTAATTTACACGTCGACCATGTAATTCCGTTATAACTTAAAAACTATCCAGTATAAATCCGTTAAAGCAGACTATCGTCACTTTCGTGGTCGTCACTTTCGTGATCCGTCACTTTCGTGGTCAAAAGTCACTTTCGTGGTCGGACACGAAAGTGACTTTTGACCACGAAAATGATGCATCGGGAGATGAATTTGTTAAATTTAATTATTAAATTAAAGTTCTTTGCAAGATATATGCTTATAATACTTTGACATGTGTGACACCTATATGCAGAAATAGTACGTAGTGGTAAATATTAGTATTTTGGTGATTTAATTTATAAAATAAGTTTTACAGTTCAATTATGCCAAAATGTCTGAAAAAATTTAAACGGATGCCAATGTCATTCATAGCAGAAGTAAGGCTAGAAAAAGGTATTAAATAAGAAAAGAAAATGGATTATTATTTAAAAAAAATACTGTTTAAATACCATAGCTGTGTTCACGAGAAGATACTTACTTCTCGTGAACAAAGCTACGCGAAAAAAAACTGGAGGGGTCTAGCTAAACGTTACGGGGATAGAATAAAGCAAAACAAGCCAAATATACTAAAAGAGTTATTAGAGAAGAAACGCCACCTTCAAGTGAAATATCAGAACATAACCCGTCCCCTTCGCGAGCGTCTGCGGGTAAAAAAGCGACTCTTAAAAATCGCAGAAAATTAAAACACGATTATGTCGATTATTTAAGAAGAAAGGTGCAAATATTAGACACTAGATTGGCAAATTTAAAAGACAGATGAGAGAAAAAAAAACAAAAAAACAATTTAAAAGAGCAAAGAAAAGCTTGAAAAAGGAAATAATATGAAGATCAAAGCAAGATTCCCAAGGAAAAACGAAATCGATTAGTAAACTTAGATTAAAGAAGACATAGTTAAGTTTTATTTAGAAGACATCGATATCTGTAGATATCTGCTGGCACAAGAGAGAAAATAAGCTTATTAAACAAATACACCGTAACGTTCTGGAACAACGCGATCACAGGAAAACGTTTACTCGGAAAAACCTTATTCGAAAATCATCTAAGTGACAATTCAACTGAAAGTCACTTAGATGGATGTTTGATATGAAAGTGTACAACATGCATACCATACCGATCTAAAAATAATAGGTATCACATTTAAAACAATATTTGATTCAATTACAGTGATTAAATTCCGACGTTAAGGCGTAGACTAAGTTGGGTAACTAAAGTGATGATTTGAATTCGTCACTTTCGTGAGCAAGTAATTTTTATTTTTTTTAATGAACGTGCAATGTTTATGTCAAGTTCATTGCTACCTGACTGATTGCAATCGATGGTTCCTAAATCATGTTATAACTGTAATTTCTATTATATATGTAAAAGGCTTAAAATCTGATTAAGTGTTATTTTTCGTGGTCATCATGGTCACTTTCGTTACCACCAAATATAGTTTTTTGAGTTTTTTTTACATAAATAATTATTTTTGATCTCTAACACCATTAAAACTTTCATTTGTATATCTGACTACATCCATAATAAACAAAAAACTAATCAAAAAGAGCATTTTTGTTTTTGAACATTTTTAATTTTAGAACCCCGCTTGAAATAATGACCCGTATCGATATAATATTAAAGACGGCCCCGCGGCATCAATATTGCTCATAGTCGATACCAGAGCATCAACGCGGTAGAAATGGCATCGCTGCCAGTGACAACATTGCCTGGGCTGTGTAAGGCAACACTAGAACAGATAGAACACAATTGAAAGATCTACAAGCTTGAATGTGTAGGTGCGGATACATGGAAAGGTGAAAATTTTCGTATAAGATCATGTCAAAGTAACTAACCATAAAAATAGGCTGCTTAAACAGGTGATATTACATATTAGTATAAAATGATGTCAGCGGCAGAGATAACTGACTCCCATGCGTATGAATATTAGTCAATTTTTCTACACAGGGTCAGCTGGCTTTGCACATGACTGTACATTATAGAAGAAAGTACGTACAGTAAAGCGAATATGGGCGAACTATACGACAAAAGTCGACAACCCTAAAATAACAAGTTATGAAGTTATGAAATAATAATCAACGACAGGTAGAATTTAAAAATACACTTTATGCTTTTAAATTCCGAATGCTCCGTTTTCTGCCATGCATGATAGCCGTCGCAGAACGGCGGTTGATTTGCAAACAATATATTGTTGACAAATGCGCGGGCATCCATCACGAAAACGTTTATTGTATCGGACAACGTAACATTTATTTCAGCCATTTAATGATTCAATTATTGACGTCACTCAGGGCTTCAATATACCTACGAACATTACGTTATTCACGGTGCTGAATACATTTTTGTTGTATATTTTTCATACATACATCACTCACAGCCTGTGTTTGTAAAAGGGGTAGGCAGAGCAAATGAAAAGGCTACTTACAGTGCTACCTTTGTAAGTTACCTAAATTGTGATATGGCAGTGACAGGTTGTAAGTATACTTTGACTGGCTAAAAACCTTCACTTACAGAAATCATCAATTACATTAAAGACGATAGAACTTGACCACCCCAAAACCGCAGACCGTTGTAAAAACGCAGGGGCTAGCTATGACTAAAATAAATAAATCTGTGTAAAAACATTTTCCTTAATGTCAATATCCAGGAAGGAAAATGAGGAATGTATGTATCTTTTTATTACAACTTTAAAAACCCAAAGAACATTTGTTTCTTGGTAAAATATTCAACACGATCAAGTATAACGGCGTGGTAAAACTGGTAAACTAGCATAAGTCGAGTCAAGTACTATCGTACGGTAAGCGAATGGCAAAGAGCGAGGTAACAATATTTCTCGCGACACCAAATTGAATAAACACATCACCGTTCACCTTAAACGCCCAAAAGGCAAGTCCAATAACGTCGAGCTGCGATAAATATTCCTCTGGCAACTTACACGGTACGTGTGACGTCGCCTTAACCAGGTCTGATAATAGTTGCTTAAATATTTTTAAGGGGACGATCTATAAATTGGCTTAAATACGTGTTATGTTATGAATATTATGATGGAAACAAATGTAACAGATATATATCATACTTGTAATTCGAAACTTGTAATGTCATTGACTAAAATAATTGTATTAAGTATACATTTACATTCTTTTTGTAAATTTTATAACTATTTGTTTTTTTTTTATACTTAAGTTTTGTTTCTTACATGTTAGTTTTTTTTTTTTTTTTTTTTTAATCTTTTATTTTATAGAGGCTTCCGTACACTCGTGGTGACGATGCCAGCCTCATAGGAGATTTCACATGTGTACCTAACGCTCAGATCTTAGTGCGAGATATTTTTTTAAATACGTAAATATTTTCTCAGCCTCTTTTGTCAAAGGCTGTGAAAGCCAGATATTTAGGGATAAGGCACTATCTAACATATCGCCTAAAATGTTTCTCCGCTCATCTAGATATCCGGTGCATTCTATAAATATGTGGACCAAGTCTTCTATTTTGTGGCAATACTCACAGAGGTTTGTATCCTTTTTCTTCATGAGGTGATAAAATTTATTACATGGTATATGTCCCGAACGCAGGCGTAGTGCACATGTTACCATCTCCCTAGTGAGTCTGGCACCATCAAACCATGGAATCCAACCAGGTCGTCCTTGAACACTACTGTACCATATACCCTTTACAACAGAATCTTCTTCGAATTTCCTCTTCCATTTTTCTAAGCATATGGTTCTTACTTTCGGTATTAATTCTGTTGCATAGGGTTTACAACCAAGGTCTGTTCCTTTAAAAATAGATTCATTTGCCATGCCGTCAACAATTTCGTTACCTCTAATACCTACGTGTGAAGGAATCCACTGGATTTTTATACTTATGTTTTTATGTTGTAAATCATTTATGATTTTTAGTGCTTGGTAGGCAATCGACATTCCTCGGTTGCCCGAGACACATCGAGCCAGGTGTTGTAGTGCACTCTTTGAATCTGATAAAATGACAATATCTTGAGTGTTTGATAGTTCCTTGTAATAATCTAAGGCTTTTGCGATAGCCAATAATTCTGCTCTCATTATGCAAGACTCTTTAGCTAACTTAAATTGTCTATTTAATTTCTTTTGTGGATCAAAAAATGCACTACCAACACCAAACGAGGATTTAGATCCATCTGTATACAATTTATAAAAGGAATTATATTTAAGGTCTAAGGCTTCTAATGCTTTCTGCCTCAGTAATACACTATTAATACTCTTTTTTGGGGCATCAATATCCGGCAAGTTACATTCTATACATGATTTAATATTTATATAAGATACCCATACACCTAATTCAAACATATCCAGAATATTATTTTGAGATCCCTGAATCTCTTCACGAGCAAGTTGTTTATTCACATTAGATAAAATTGGTTTGGTTTTATTGGTCCAATATCTATTTTCACATAAACTACTAAGTTCACCTAGTTTACATTTTAGGTTCATTTCATCTAGTGTCGAAATTTTAAGTAGATATCTAAAAGCTAACCATTCTCTTCTAACACTTAATGGAGGTAGACATAGCTCACTCTCCATTACATGAATGGGTGTAGTTCGAATGAAACCCCCACATATTCTCATGGCTCGATTTTGGAGTACATCAAGTTTTGTCAAGTTGCTTTTAGCGCTAGTACCATATAAAAAGCTCCCATATTCAATCCGGCTTCTAATCAGAGATATGTATAATCTGCGAAGATGTTTCTGATGAACTCCCCATGATGCTCCTGCTAGCACCTTTAGAATGTTAAGATACTTATATATTTTGCTGCAGGTTTCCCCAATATGCTTAGTCCATCTTAACCCAGTATCGAGCCAGAGACCGAGGTACTTAATTTTGTCTACATTTTGGATGATTTTATCTTTCACTTTTAATTTAATATCTTTTTTCTTTCTCCCTCTTTTAAAAACACATACTTTAGTTTTTTCTTCCGAAAGTGACAAACCAATTTTATCTAAATCTGTAGACAGATTAGTTAATGCTAATTGTAGTTTTTCCTCAGAATCACAATTATCAAGGTATGTATAAATCACAAAGTCGTCTGCGTATTGCGAAATCACGACATTAGGAATATTCCTACGTATATTTATAGTGGCAATATTAAATAATAAGGGAGACAAGGGATCTCCTTGTGCTAAGCCTATTCTTGTTGATCTAACGTTATAACAAGTTCCTGACATTTCTAGTTGTCGATTTGATAAAAAATGCCAAATGTAAACGCAAATACTCTTATCCACACCTAAGCTATGTAACATCTGAACTAAAATTTTAACATTCACGTTGTTGTACGCACTATCAATGTCCACAAAACAAGCCAAAGTTGAAATTTGTCTTGAAAAGCCAATCTGGATGTGACTAATTAAACTAGATAAATTATCTAAGCATGAATGTGCACGTCGGAAACCTGTTGTATCGGGAGGAAATAATGACTGGCTTTCAAAGTGCCATTCTACCCTTCTCATAATAATTAAATGAAAAATTTTACATATGCAGGATATGAGCGATATCGGACGTAAAGATGAAGAAAGGTTTGAATCTCGACCTGGTTTTGCAATGGGTAGAACTCTCACTTGTAGCCATTGTTTGGGAGCTTCACCTATACGTAAAATCCAGTTATATAACCTAACTAAAAACAGTTTTCCGTTAGTGGGCAGATGATAAAGCATTGAGTATGAAATATTGTCGATTCCCGGGGCAGTGTCTTTTTTCTTTAAGGCGTTTTCAAACTCAGCCAAAGTAATTTCTCTGTCTAAATTTCCGTTAGAACACTCAGGAAACTCGGGGGGTGCTTCTTGAGCTGTGTCAGGAGTAAGAGAGCGAAGAAATTCTTGAGCTTTATCAGGATCCACACCATTACTAGAAGATCGTCCCCCTCTCATCCACCTCATCCTCCGCCACATTTCGGTTGGTGAGCTTTCTTGGTCTATGCTCGAGCAAAACTCTGACCAGTTTTTGGAGCGTGCACGTTGGATCATTTGTTTAGCCTGTAGCACTTTATTTTGCAACCTATTGTAGTTATCTGGAGTTGGATTTCTCCTTAATTGAGCTAAAGCTAGACGTCTTTCGGCAACTACCTTGGAGATAGAAGAGTCCCAGTATGGTTTCGGAATAAATTTGTCATTAGGTTCAGTACAGTGTTTGATCCATGGGATTGCCTTTTCAGCTGCTGAGTTTATACTATGCAAGAAAAAGTCATAACAGTGTTGGACGGTATCAAAATCACCAGAATTATTAAAAGCTAATTTTAAATAATCTCTGTAGTCTTTCCATTTTGCTTCTTTAAGATTACGCTTTTTATTATAGATTCCAGATCTGTTAAACCCGAACGTTATTTTAATAATCGTATGATCACTTCCAAGAGTTTCATTCGTTGTTTTCCAGTTGATTTTAATAGCAATATCTTGGGAAGCAAACGTTGTGTCAGGCGAGGACTGTTGTAGAATACCATTAGCTAGTCGGATCCTAGTTGGGTTTCCATCATTCATGCATATATATTCATGTTCGAACATCGATTTGTAAACAATTTCTCCTTTTCGATCCGTTTTACATGACCATGAAATATGATGCGCATTGATATCACCAGTTACCAAGGTTTCGGCATTGTGCAGACTAAAAATTTCATCCCAATCCGATTGTGTCATGCTAATTCGAGGTGGGCAGTATAAATTAATGATATATTGGAGTCCTGGCACATTTAAAATTTTAACTCCTATTACTTCTATATCTTTATTATGCAAGGACACGTTAGTGACTATTATTTTAACTGATTTATGAATTAACATACCGACACCGCCGTACGAATCTTCTCTGTCAACTCTTAGAATGTTATATCCGCTGATTTTAATAACGTCTTCTTCGCTTAGCCACGTCTCACTTATAAGAGCAATGTGCGCTTTCTCTTTATTTAGTAACTGTTGTAAATCGTGTATTTTCGGTCGTAGACTATTTGCGTTCCATTGTATAATGTTTAGCAGGTTTGTTTTTTGTTTGTGCTTATCCATTTTGATTCGCACCTAAAATCTTCATCAGGATACCCATATTTATATTTTTTCTTAAATAATCTATAGCTTCAGCAACTACCAACTGTAATATATTTTGTATTTTTTCTCCAATTTCACACTCCGAAAATATGATTTCTTTTATCTTTTCCCATAATCTTTCTAGTAGCTTTTTATCTCGAATCCTCGTGACGTTTTCTTGTCTAGTAGTATTCTCATTTTCTTGATCTACCTCCATGACTTTTTCTTCATTGTTCGTCATTTTATGTCCACTTTCTTTGGTATTGACTTTTGCTATTTTTCTTTTAACTTTCCTATTATCATTATTCGATCCCTGTGCTTTTCCATTATCTTGAATCAGTTTTTCAGCTCCATCCGTGGTTTTTATTGTATCACTCTGTTTAACTGAATCTGAGTAACTTCCTATTTTATTAATTTGGTTCTTCACCTTAATATTAGTATCATTTTGACCTCGTTCAATATTACTGATTTGCATTTCTTGCTGTTTTTCTTCATGATGACTTTCGGCTGTTTTGTTATTTTGAGTATTCTCATTGTATTTTATCAGCGCTATTTTGTATGAACAGCTTTGTTCAGACATAATATCTCTAATTGTTCTTTCTTTTTCGAAAGTCGGGCAATACCTTTTAAACATCGCCATATGTTTACCTTTGCAGTTTACGCATTTATACTCTGTTGTATCGCAATTTTCATGGTTTTGACCACATTTTGGGCATATATCGTTTTTCGATGGACAAAATACTCTCATATGTCCATATTTCCAGCATTTAGAGCATTGCGTAACGGGAAAAATAAATGGCTCCACTTTCATCCTTATCCCATATACGTATACATATGGGGGTGAAGTTTTGCCCTTGAAAGTTATTTTGATTGTTTCACTATCAATCCACTTTCCCTCTTGGCTTTTTTTCTTCAGTCTTTTTAAGTTAATAATGTCTACTTCACTTTGCACTAATTCTTTCAAACTATCTTCATTTTCATTCAAATCTATCTCCTTGATTATACCATAGCATTGCATAATTTCATCGGTTTTTCGGCATATCCATCCTTTTTCTTTCAAAGTCTCAGATGTCACAAGCTTTGACAAAGATGCTTCGTTACTACTACGGACTAAAATCTTGTAAGGACTCTTGTAAATCACTTTGCTTATATCTGTGATTTTTTCTTTATTTAAAATCTTCGCAATTCCAATTTGCTTCGGTAACGCTTCTTTGGATGTTATTGCAACCTCAAAATATAATTCCTTGTTTGGTGTTTGTTCTTCTTTTTCTTCTGTTTGCGGTTGATCTTTTGGTGGCGATACTAACACTCTTAACCTTTTCCCCTTTTTTCCTACCAACTTAAACCCATCTTCATCTTCTTCTTTTGAGCTAGATCGGCCTCTCTTGCTCGCAACACTATTCAATTGGCTTTCGTCTGGATAAATAGTATTTTCCGTTTCCATGATCGTTTCGTTTGTTCGTTTCGTTTGATGTTTCGTTTTCCGCTTCAATGATACTTACTCCGATTGAAGTATCTTTTGTATAATTTTCAACATTGTGTTTTACTACATTGACTAATAGGTAAATGATTATGTATTAGTGGATTTCAAATTTCTTTATTCTCACACTGATTTGAACTTTCACGATTATTACACATAATTATTCTATTATTATCGCGGTCTTCTCCGAGACCACGGGGACAACGCCGTCCCTGAAACGTTGGAGGTCAGTTTAATATGTAGTCATACGCGATTAAGTCCCGATTTTAAAAATAATTCATTATTCTCTTATTCTCGTCAAGATCACTTTAGAACGTGAAATAATTGACAGGCCTAATAAAAGTAGAAGAGATTATTACAAGTATTCTTACGAAGCCCCAACCAACAGAGGCTTTGCTTGGACCGTGAAGCAGATTTCGAGAATAGGTAGTTCATATCATGTGTAATATGCCTAAGTTTTTATATATATTATCTGGAGTGAAACTACCTAGTAATATTGCAAGAGCGGTTAAATTTTAATAGGTACTTTAAAACTTGGCTTAATAAAGACACTGCAATGCAAATTTTTTTTTTTTTATACTACGTCGGTGGCAAACAAGTATACGGCCCGCCTGATGTAAAGCGGTCACCGTAACCTATGGACGCCTGCAACTCAAACAGTGTCACATGCGCGTTGCCACCCCATTAGAAACTTGTACATTCCCTTTTGCTGTGTTAAGTACACAGTAAAAAGGAGTGTACAAGTTCTAAGGAGGGTTCGGGTTGCCGACGACTCAAAGGACAATAAACGGAACAAGTTAGTTCCGTAAGTCCTCCCGTCATCAGCACACCGCACCCTCGTTGAGCTCTGGCAGCCTTACTCACCGACAGGAACACAACACTATGAGTAGGGTCTAGTGCTATTTGGCTGCGGTCTTCTGTAAGGCGGAGGTACTACCCCAGTTGGGCTCTGCTCTAGATTCGAGCGAGACAATATCCGCTGTGCTGTGCCCTACCACACAAAGCGGAATATCATTCGCTATGCCCTGCCTCCTATTAAAAATTTAATAACAAATCTGTCATAAACAAGATGAAAGTACAAATATTAACACAAAACAAAATAATGATCTATACGGAGTTTTCTCTGTTTTTCTCTCGAATACCAAGTCATTATTAAAATCCACGTCAAAATATGAAATACTAGATTTTGCCCGTGGCTTCGCACGCGTTAGAAAGAGACAAAATATGTCTATGTCACTCTCCACCCCTTCAACTATTTCCACTTAAAAAATCACGTCAATTCATAGCTCCGTTTGACCGTGAAAGACGGACAAACAAACAGACACACACTTTCCCATTTATAATATTAGTATGGATAACAAATATAATAATAGACCGAGGTTTTGCCTGTACGTCTACCTACTGACTAAAATATGGATAGATTCTGTAAACTAACATTTTAAACTCTCGTAGCAAAACATAATTTATGACATAAATGGAGCCATGTAAATAAATGTCAAATTTCCTTTCATATGCATTTAAAATAAGTAAGCCGCCGTTTACACACGTCACGTATTGGCTTCCTTTAATACAATTTGTTGGGAGACGCGGGCCACGCGGCGCATGCAAACGTCCCTTACACGGTACCCCATAACGCAACAATTCATCTCAATTTTCACCCGCGCCCCACTGTTGGGCACTGGGTACTGTAAACAAATGTCTACAGCAATATATTACTTTCGCGGTGTAAAAAAAAACTAAACCATGGAATATATGTACGAATCAAACTTATATAATATGTATCTTAATAACTTAATATCTATGAATATGACTAATAAAATTATAACGTCGATACCCAAAGGTTGCCAAAGGTGGAAAATTTTAAGCGATACTTATTTTTATGTTTTTGAGGATTATTGTCAACTAAGGAAGGTGAACTAGAGTAAATATATGTTAGATATCGACTTTATGCATATACCTAAGATAAACAGGCGTAGACACGCCACCTGAAGCCTTGTGCCAGTTGTGTCTACTCAACCTTAGTAATTTCTCGTACGTACCTAATTTCTACTACGCCTAGGCCCGTCGTATTGAATCATGAAGTCTTAGCAGCATCCCACATAACATGCTCATAATAGAACACCGACTACCTCAAGGCACAGTCGCGACTACATATATCGAAACGGCCACGGTGCTCACAAATATATGGACATGCCTCTATTGGAGTGCATGTACAGATATTTTGAGCACCTCGAACGCTCCTATATATATGATGGTGACTGTACACGCACCAGTATAGGCCATGGATTATCGGAATTTATGTCGCACGTGTGACGCACCTCGCGCCGGGGACTGGGAAGAAAAATATTGTGGCCGGAGAGCTTAAATATTGATGGATTTATGAACGTGTTCAAAATTATGACAGGTTTGAGCTACCGCCAACTTTATTGAGACCTATCTTACAGCGATTTATATGCGTCTTTACTCTGAGAGGCGTTATTACATTTTTGGTTTCGTTAAGGACGCCTTGAATTTTAAGCTGTGTCAACTTGAGTTATGCCTGAAAGAGTTCCATTGTAAGCGTTTTCTTCTACTTCTTATAAACGGAGATCGATTATTAAGCAAAATGATGATAATTTCGTAATTGTTTGTTACTCCATATAAACTGTGAATGGATCCTATTATTTGCCATAGGTGACCTGTTTGTGTTGTTGTTTCAATTTCTAAGATAGGTTGACACTCGACAATGTCATAAGATTTCTGTTCAAAATAACAAGACATATTAAAGTTCTTGTCATTTTAATTTTAATAATTTCTTCAGCTACATTACAACTTAACCAAAAATGTTTTTATATTTTTCTCCCATAGGCCTGATAGATTTATCGTAAGGCGGAGGATCACTGCGGGTGAAGGTTAAGCACATTTGTGTGGTAAGGTCTCTCCTGCCGTCCTAGCCTAAGCGATAATCGTTAACGCTACGAGGCTATCGAAACGCAGTCTGGCTCTGTCTCGCTACTATAGAAGAGCGATAGGGAGAGCTTGCTGCGATACGCTTATGAAGGGTAAGTGATTGTGATGTTGACTAGGTACCCTGGATCCACGGCGCTGACGCATCAATCATAATGAAAATGTAACGCACACAAATGGCTCTGACCAATTCAATGTATAATTTCTGGCGGGGATCTCGAGGGATTTGCTCGACGCGTATTATGGATTGGATACACATGAAAGATATTCAGGAAAAATGTTACTTAGAACCGTTTGGAAATCTAGCATATTCTCAGTCTTCAATCAGCTTGGGTGACTAAATGTTATGTTCTAATACGAGTATTTTACACAACTGACATAATATATGTAGATACTTAAGTGATACATGGATACACCCTGTTTTTATTGAATTCCGTTAACTTTAAGAGATGGTTCTTTAGATCAAATACAATTAATTTCTCTAAGAAACTAGCGTCTTAACTCTTATGGTTATCGAGTTATTAAAAAAAAACACTGAACCTTTACCACTTCCCAATGTTATTTGTTTTGACATGTGCCGTCAATCACTTGACACTAACTTGAATATATTATTCTTAAGGGTCTAATTAATTCATTTATTATGTCTGAAAACTATGATTTTTTTTTTGCGAAGATAACTAAAAGTGTTATACATGATGGGTCCATATTGGCTCATATAAAATTATGGATGGTTCCTGATAACAAACCTAACGACATGTCGAATTTAACGGAAAACAAAAAAAAACACGGTGTATTATATGTACCTAAATACGTTTTCTAAATTTTATTTTATTTGTCCATGACTAGACTCTAAACATTTGTTTAACTATATAAACAAAAGTAAAGTTTTACTACAGAAATTTTAGCGTAAATAAGAACCGTTACGTATTAACAAATACATAATTATAAATAAATAAAAACATTAATGTTGGAAATTAGCACTCTCAGTACCTACTACCTACTATATTTAAATATACTGTATCTGGTGTGCGTCATCACATCAGTAACTTGCAAACGACGTCAAACAAAATAGAATAGAAGCTTCGACGCCGTTGTTGTAAACTTATTGTCGCTATAATCGCTTCGTCGACTCAAGCGGCATTGTGCATTCATACGTCTGATGTAGTTGAGAAGAAAATATTCTCTTGCCGAGTGCTGGCAAACTAAATCATTTGGAGAAAGAATATAAGTAACAGACAGATAGAGCAACTTGAGGTGAGAATAAAGTTTGAGTGGAAAAACTTATCCCTCGTAATCCGCATCCGAGAGCCCCGTCTCCCCGCCCCGGGATACGTTTAACAATTTGTAAGTTATTTATTGTGCCCAGAAATATGATTAACCCTTTTAAATTTAACCGCTTTGCCAGTTTACCGGCTGTTTGTGATAAATTGCATCTCTTTGTTTCATAAATTAAAAAGAGATTGCCAACTTAAACGAGGGCTCTGAAGGTGAGAAAACTGGGACAGGGAATTTGGAGCTGCGCATTACGTTTCCCATGGTACCCATTCATTTATTTGAACACGGCAAACATAGCAGGTAAACGATTTTAGCAAATTACATGTAAATTAAATACAATTACCTAGTGTCTGGTGGTTTAGTGAATATTTTCTTTTCTAACTTTACATTGTTGCATGACTATACCGCAAACAATAAACTCACCATATCTTAATCATGCAAACGCGCATTAAAATCACGAAATTGTTTAATGTGTGTTTGGTAAACTAACGTTTCTTGAGCAACTATTTTTCACAAGTTCTAAATATTTTGCAGTCGACGTAGTTGGCTCGTTCCGTACAAAGTTGGTTGGGTTATTACAGCTAAACGAAACTATTACTTATGAAAACTGAGTTAGCATGCAAATCTTAGTCCATTCGTGCTGCAGAGCTGCTTACATAGCACTATTTAGCTCGGGTATTCTCTCACGCCAGCTAGATTGGCATGCGACTCGCCGACCTCGCCTAAGCATATTGCTGCATTTTGTTCTAGAATAGCAGCCCTCAACGTAAGGCCTTTTTGGCTATTGTATTCTGCGAAATAAGTATGTATGTTATGGCATTTAGAAATGATTACGTAATAATCTAATAGTTCACGACCGGTCTGACCTAGCGGGTAGTGACCCTGCCTGCTAAGCCGCGGTCCTGGGTTAAAATCCCGGTAAGGGCATTTATTTGTGTGTGAGCACAGATATTTGTTCCTGAGTCATGGATGTTTTCTATGCATATAAGTATTTGTATATCATATATATTGTTGTTTCAGTACCTGCAACACAAGCCTTCTTGAGCTAACCGTGGGACTCAGTCAATCTGTGTAAGAATGTCCTAGGTATAATATTTATTTATTTTATTTTATTTTATTTAATGTTTGCAAATTAATCATAGATTCAGCTATAGTGATACCTATTTTATTTGTTAGATCATAAGCACCTACTAGTTAACGGTTAGACTTATTATTGATCTCGAAAACAGATGAAATAAATTTAGTTTAAATTTGTCTTAGACTAAGAGGTCTCATTTAATTCAAATGAATCCATGAATAAAAGTGCTTGGTTATACTCAAATGGGTGGCAGTTTTACCGGTCCCAAGTTTAAGCGAGTTAAGAAAATAGGTTTAACCGAGACCACGGAAATATTATTAAGTGCTGATAACTTTTGACCTTTACTCGAATTTACAATTTAAACAGCTAGGATATAAACGAGTTAAAGTCACTGCATCACGGCAGACTGACTCAACTGGAAACTTCAGACTTGAAGAACAATTAAAATGTACGTAAATAATGTAAATAAAAGCGGTCCTTAACTAAACTTGCTTACCCTCGCTGCAAATCAGAGAGAGCCATGTTGTTTGTTACCTGCAAAAGGAATTAAAGCATTATTATCATTCAAACGCACTTTTATAATGGAATATAAAGATTAGAATAGAATAATAATTTATTAGTAAGCACGCAGACAATGAACAATTTTTAGGACAGATGAAATAATAAAGTGCCCGGAAATGGCCTCACCTCAGCATATTGCTAGCGACCAGCACTGGTCTTCCGGTGAGACCATTCAGTGAGAAAAATCACGGAAGGCAACACACGAAAGTAAAGAAACAAATACATACATACATACATACCGGTCAAAATCATAACCCTCCTTTTGCGTTGCCGTAGTCGGGTAAAAAAAAACACATAAAGAACAAAAGAAAGCATAAGGTATAAATAAAAACTTTTCTGGCCGAAAAGATAACTAAAAAATATCCTATGGATATTAATGATATTGATTTGACGACCGGTCTGGCCTAGCGCGTAATGATCCTGCCTGCTAAGCCGCGGTTCTGGGTTCGAATCCCGATGAGGGCATTTATTTGTGTGATGAGCACAAACATTTGTTCCTGAGTCATGGACGTTTTCTATGTATATACTTAAGTATGTATTTATCTATATAAATAAGTATATATCGTCGCCTAAGCACCCATAGTACCAGCTTTGCTTAGTTTGGGTCTAGGTTGATCTGTGTAAGGTGTCCCCCAATACTTATTTATTTATTTATATTATACGATATCAAAATATTGGTACACTGAGAGAAATTTGCATTGTGAATTTAACAAGTTCGACTTGTTGCGGTTTATCCGTTTGAATCAGCCAAACGTATGTTTAAAACAATATGAGTCAGGTTGTTTTTATAAAATCGACTTGTTGATTCAAATATATTGCCGATTCAAATGACAAGTAGCTTGTTGTTTGAACCAAAGAGCACGTAAGCGCTATTTTAACCAAAAAACTTGTTGAACGAACATGAAAACTGTTTGTTTTTTCTCTCAGTGTACCTAAGTGCGTAATTAATTACAGTATTTGTTCTTGAAAATTCCGACAGAGCGCTTTTAACACTTTCGAAACCGGGCTCTACGCGGCGCTACGACATTTTCGCTACATACGGGGAAACCCATGTAATCGGCTACGCTTCTACGAGCGGTGTACCCGACAGTCGGGTTCTTGGTAGCGAAAGTGTTAAGTATGAAAATAAATATAGTCAGCCAATGTGGAAAGAGAAGAGTTATGACGTAAGCACATAAGAAAAGGTATAGGATAAATAATAGAAGTCACGCCATCTCAAAGCTTCGTGATGGATGTGAGAAGCACACAACTTGTTAACTTATTACGATCAGTTACATTACCGACGAAAAGCGGGCTGCCTTGGCGGACGTTCCATTATTTTGGGGGAAAAATTGGTAAATATTTTGAATTCTTGGTGCGCACCTATCATTCTTTTTCATTATTTTTATTTAGGCTTGTGGATTATAATACCTTGTCGAAAGAATTACTTTACTTTGTCGTGACATTGATTGATTTACTTTTGTATGCGCCTCTACTATAAGCTTTTCACGTTTCAGAATAGGTACGTTATTCCACGGAAAATATATGTAATGTTTGATTCAAGTAGCCATTTGGAACGCTGTTTACTTTTTTTCAGTTCAATAGATGTGTTTTTTCGAGACGTTCTCGCTATCGAGTAACGTGTCAAAAACTTGTGGTAGCCACAAATGAATGCGGGTGTTAGATTTGAATGTATGGCTGAGTAAAGTTTGTTTAGCAATAACGCCAATATTGACCGTGAGGGTATGTTGACTGAGGATGTTGGATCTGCGGTATTGGGACTAGAGAACTAACACTAAAATGATTGTGAACTAACCGAATACATATAAATGTATGTTACAATTGTACCTAAACCATGTTTGTACCTATAAGTTTTTAAGAATTATTTAAGAGTATTGTAATTGTTTTAATTTTAGACATTTTTCTATGAAATAAATTTTATCTTATCTTATCTTATCTTATCTAATTTGCGTCTGCATCTTCGTAGGCAAATATTTTGAACCTAAGTACCTATGCCATATTTTCACTTTCTTGTATCTAAATACCTACAAAGGTATTTCTATTTGATTGATATCCTCGTCATCTACTTAAAGTGTAAAAATTCTGTAGGTAAGTGAAAAACTACAATAATATGATGGGTATATAGCATGGTCCTTTCCGAGACAGCTTCCTTATAAAGGGTTAAAAAGAGTTGATCTTTCACACGTCTACACTAAAAAATGGTACTACTATTTTAAATATTGTCCTATCTCAATCTATAATTTAAAATCCTTCGCACATGAACCACCGAATTTCCAACGTCAATTTTATTAAACATAATTCAAACAGAAACTTAAATTGAATGAATTTAGCAACGCTATCCAAATTTACCTTTGATGATTGTATGCTTTTCCATTTTTCCATTTTTGTCGACACTAAAATTTACATTTTCAATGCAGTCAAAAGTTTATTTGGAATCAACTACCACTCAGTTATTAAATGTATTTATATCAATTATTTGCTTAACGGCACATATTAGGCAAATCATAGGCACTTTTATTGGATATTTCTGAATAATTTTAATTATCATTGCCTCTATTTCGCGAGTTACTAGTAAACGTCATGGTGACGTTGTAGTTTATATCATGGAGAATAGAGGTAAGGAGAAAAATCTATCGAAGTAGAACAGTCGCAAAAACGACCGGCTGAGGCCTATTAATTGCAGTTACAAATTTCTCCGCTAGGAGCGCATGTCTCGCTCAATGTTCAGTGACGTGACATGACATTAGACGTTCTTTTGTCTAGACTGATTTCGTCGTACTGAGCAAGTCAAGACGTAGTCCCATGGTAGTGCGCTGGCTTCGTATGCGATCGATCTTTTTGTTTTTTTTTTTAAATATAGATATTTTTAGATATTAAAAAAATAAAATAATTCAGGAAAAAATATCTGTAGAAAAAAATAAAAAAGCTCTCATCAGGATGTGAACCCGGGACCTCTTGCTCCGTAGGCGGGGTCACTATCGAAAAGGCTAAGAGATTGTCAAACCCTTATGTACCTGCGATTGCAGCGCCACCTATATTTTCTTTTATAATTATGTGTACTTCTGATACTTAAAGATTTTGCTTCTTACCTCTAAGCTCCATAGTTTATAGCATAGATACTCGTATATCTGACATTTTATTATATTTAAGAAGGTTTCTTATAATTTTATTTTGTCTCTGACTCTGTTGTACTTGTAATTTATAGTACTTTTTCTACAAGTAACACAACCTCAATGTTGATTTTTGACTATTTAGTTATGTTTTTATACATTTTTTATAAAAGCTTTTTGTTAAATAAATCAATACTATATTTAACGATTCTTTTTATTCAAGAAAAAAAAAACGATGATGGCGAAATTGCAATAAACCTCTATGGACTCATTTTGTTTGGTATATTTCATGGCTGTTATCCAAGAATCTTATATACATACTGGATATTGCACGCCGAACATTACGTTGAAGCCAGAAAATTTGACCTTGAATTACGTCACGCCGGTCTTGCATCTCTTTCTTTAGGGTGTCCATGATTAAGCATACATTAGGGATATCCCGCGGAATTTGACGTATTACGTTTATACGACTGATTAATTTTGTAACTTATTAAATTCAAATCCGATCAATCGTTTTATCACGAAAGTGAACATCCATCCTCACAAACTCAAAAAGTAAGGTACATTAGGGCAATTCCGAAAGTCGTCTAATTAGGAAAGTCGCATAGAAATCACCATTATTTCCGTCATATCAAGATTCCCCTTTCGGAATTATCTGAACATTTCTGTCATTCGGAATTACTCTAATGCACCTTACTAATTTGTCAACCGCCAATAAGGTCCATTTCTATACCACTCTGCAGTTACTTTGCCTTACGCCACAAAATACGGTACAGTTTTTACCAGTGGTAAACTACTGGGATTTTTGTGATGTGGAGCGTAAATGATAACTACTTCGTATGGAGTATACGTTTAATGTGTCTTAAATAACAAGTACATGCCAATATATACTAAGCTATGCACATGTGTGGGTAAGGTGTGGTACACACACTACACCTTCCCCCTCAGAGAAAAAAAAAATTGTTCTATACTATGAGGAATATTTTTTTTTCTAAATTAAAAAAAAATGAATTACACAAAGTAAAAAGTAAGGAAGACTATCTAATGTAAGCAAAAGCTCTTAGTGAAAGTATGTATTATACAAAATTAAATCTTTTTTTATACAAGTATTAGGTAGGTACAGTAAAAACACTTTGAAGTTGAAAGAAAGAATATTTGCTGAATAATAAATTCAATTTAAAGAGTTAAGTACTCATACATTTTTCAATAAATGAAAATTACAAGTTATACGAAATTTGTCTAAAATAAACACAAATTTCCATTATACGCTAAGGCACCATACAATAGTTATTACCATGGGTGGGTACCCATGTATTTTTATAAAGGTTATACAACTTATACACTTAGTTATCTATGCTTGCTTTGATGACGAATCGTTTAATAAACAATTATACATATTTGTATAAAAATAACCAGAATACAAAATGTAAACAACATCAAAGACTTAACACAAAACTTAAAACTACACTAAGTAAATAAAAAAAAATCCACAGTGAAATAAGTATCCGTCGATACAATTCAAATCCAAATAGATAGTTCGTACAGTACGAGTATGAACTCCCAATCTAGGGTACCTTGGGTGAACATCATATTTATCTCATTATTTACTTGCAAGTCTTACTTTCATTCATAGACGTCTTAACTTTATTTTTATCATAATATATTAATAACACTGTATTTACTTGTGCATCTAAAGCGTGCTTCTCTTTTTTTATGGCAAGGGTACACAACGCATTTACTTACCTGGCCGGCCGACCTTACTATATATTTATTTATTTATTTGCTCAGGATACAAGGATATTTATTTTTAAGCGCGCACACATACAATATATTAACTCACACAGGCAGTTCTTTTAACACGTCCTTACATAATAACCTTCCATGTGTCCAAGGAGTCTTCACGATTGATGCTCGATCAAATCATGATCAGATCTCCAAGGATTCCCTACCTGCCTTGTACCCTGGCGTACCCTTGCTATACCATATCGCTCATGACCCCTCTCGGGCTGCCGATGATACGATAGGCATATTTATAAGTATATCGATTCAGTAACACTCATTAAAAAAAACATTCAATTACCAACCACAATCAAACCAACACCATAAAACTTCAACAAATAAGAATTTCAACAACCCTTGGTTGATCAGACCAGTCGCTCTTTGAAAAACATACCTGCTTCAGTTTACTCGACTTCCAAAATCTCGCGCACATACCTAATTTCAAAACACAAACCATTCTTTTCTATTCCACCCTTTACTTATAAATACATAAAATTACCAACATTAATAAAACCTCTAGCCACAAAATCCGTCGCAAAATAAAATAAAACTTGAACACTCCTATACCTAAATAACAAAAACATTTCATATACCAACAAATTCCATATCCATTTTACACCAATTTAAAAATAATCCAACTTTTTATCTCTTATTAGATCTCAAATATATTTATTTTCCACACATTGTTAAATCCGTAAAACATATTATAGTCAATTCCGAGAAAAAAAATCTGAAACATTCAAGTACATTATTATTTCTTGACAATCTAGTTCTAAATACTAATTTTCAGTTTAATATGGTCAAAAGTCGGTAAGATTATAATTATATGCAATTGCCAAGTTAAATACGATAAATTTGAAGTAATCTAAATTATTGCACAATACATTAATAATGCATTATGTTGAAACTGAAATTCGAGACGTAATAACAGAAGCTACATACCGATCCCTTATATGTGAACACGTGTCGCGGATGACACGGCCCACCTGTACGCTATGACGAATGTTGTATCCAAGTGCACGAAATCATTTGTTAAGTTTACCAATTTGAATTACTGAATGCAAAGTAGAGATGAATGATATAATATTAAAACGTGCCGTACTTTTAACCATATTACTATTTCGTCATCAAGCAGCATTTAATAAGATTCCACATAATATTTAATTTGAATATGCATTGTATTCCTACCTCGCAATATTATTAAACTTAATTTCCGTAAATAATAGCAATTGCTAATATTACGTACACACAGACAGACACAATTTTGAAACTTAATTTTTATTACCTACTCAAAAAACGAAATTTAAAATAGTTATCTAATGAAAATAATGCATATAACGCGCTTCATATTTATTTTAAACACAAGAAGAAACTGTCAATCAACTGCTTATACTTATTAACTAAAACCATATAACCACCTAGTTTAGATTACGACCATTCCATGACCGTTGTGTGGCGGGACCAGGACTTCGTATCCAGTCTCCTCGTTGTCGCGTCCAACGTCGGCAAGGCCACGCCCGGGGTCCGTGACGCGAACAATCTCCCAGCTGCAACGTCCTTACAACTTACAACTTGCCACTTTCGTTTATTCGAAAAAAAATGATTTATTTTCAAAATCTCCTGATAACATGAGTCTATTAAGTAGATATTAGAAATGTAATTTAGTCCACACTGCACATTTTTTTTTTTATTTGCAATAAGCACCAATCCGTAACTTTCGATTTAGTCTCTGTAACCTTTTCACTTTCACTATATGATACTCATATATTTGATATATTAGTCCCATAACACCAATCCGTAAGTTCTATTTATTCTCTTGAAACTTTTCACTGTCACTATAAATATATAATAGTTCTTTTCATTCACTTAGAGTTCCAAATATTTATTTACGAAAGTTCACGGTAAATAATACTGGCTGGCGCAGCGCGCCGCCAGTGCAGCTCGAGGCCGCACTGGCAGGATCGCCATGTGATGTGGAGCGTAAATGATAACTACTTCGTATGGAGTATACGTTTAATGTGTCTTAAATAACAAGTACATGCCAATATATACTAAGCTATGCACATGTGTGGGCATTTTTTTTTCAGAACCGTTCCAGAATAGTTAAGAGCGTGGTGAGTGTTGCAACACGAGGCTTAAAATATAACTTTTCTTTTACTAACTGACACCTGTATTTATTAAAAAATGTTTCAGTCACTTTAAACCATCACAACAATATTTTGGTAGAACTACTGGGAAAACTAATTAACTAGTCAACTACCAAACCAGGTGGTTTGGTAGTTAACAATGTGGGAAAAATCCCCGTAGTTAGGGCTGGTAAAACTTGGTGGTAACTAGTGGGAATAGCCCCAGAAATATAAGGGAAGTATTTCGTCACTACTTTTAAAAAATCTCGTATCTCATGCTTCTCCTCAAAGTTAAAACACAGTAAGTCTATATGCATTCCATACATACTACTACATTTTCTTTTAATTGACAGAAGAAGATACAAGTTTTTTTCAAAGTAGTGACGATTTGTCAATAGGAAAAAAATTAAATACTAGGACATTTTACAACAGTATCTATTCTTTATTTCTTTTAAGTCTTCAGGCTAGGCTATTTATAATACGAATATAAAAGTAAAATACAAAACCACTTACAAAACAATAAAAAAAAACATATTATAAAAAACCTAACCTAGGGTGCCGCTAGCAGCGAGGCAGGGTTCAAGCTGCCGGTGGTTAAGGATGCAGAGAGAGGAACCGTCGGACTATCCGCGCCGTATCCAAGATCACCGCCTTCTGCATCTGACCCTTGATCCAACCACCTAGCGAGAGTCTCTCGAGATGTTGGTCGCCAATGCTGTCTCCTTGTTTCATCTTTTGGAACACTGAAATGTTTAATATTATTCATGTTAATTGTAAAGACACAAACAATAAATTTGGTATTATATACTGTGATATGAATTATGAACATAGAAACCGTACCAAGTTGATAGATTTAGCTCCATTCAATAAGAGTAAATACGAAAAAAGATTGGTCACCCTAGTCGTAAAACCACACATAGCTATTTTTTTCTTTAAAGGTTATATTTATCGTTCTAAACCTATTCGCGGGAATTTTGATATCATTTGAGACAATGAAAACAATATAATGATTAGAACTAACCAAGATTACAAGCAAAATAGAAGAAAATTGATTGTCAGTGAGGTTTATGAACATTTTGGTAAAATAAGTACTTACTTGTGAAATCTTATGTCGGATTTCGGTTTCCATTTACTTCCACAATGCTGCACTATGCAATACATTGCGCATAACTTAAGGAAACCGACGAAAAATGTTTATATCACAAAAGAAAACTCTGAATTGGTGAATTACTTTTGACAATTGTGACATATCGGGCATATTTCTTTATTATTAGTGTTCCCATAGTACGCAGGAGGTAAATACCGGAGAAATAAGGTTTTTGCTCGAGTGCTTTTTTGTATAATACAAAGAAAACTAAGTCAATTTGATTGAAGAATGTTTTATACGTTTTTTTTAGTAACTAATCTGGCAATACATCACAGTGTCGGAAAGAGATAGAACATAGGAGTAAAGGTGAATGAACCTGGCTTCAACTCATTGGTCGGCACGCACTATCCAGAGATATATATAAAATTCTTGCTGTTATCTGTTCCTGTGTGTTGCATCACTATCGTTAAAATGTCAGTAATTACTGGTGGTCGGTTTTATTAGAAACTATTGAACTCATTTATTGATTTAAAATAAAAAATTCATCATTTATTTAGAGGAAATAATTCATTAAGATTGACTATATAATTATCGACTGTTCTTTACTTTTCAATAATTGTCTCTATCGATTACCTATGAAATTAATTAGTGCAAAAAAGTGTAGTGAAACTAGTGAGTGATATTATGAATAAATATATTTTCGAATAAATATGTTATCGTCAGATAGTATCAAGTTTCGTATATCGACTTTATTTTCGAATTGACGGACTACCTGGCAAAGAAATACTTAGCTTATTTATCATGTACAGTCACCGGCATAAATAAGTGTTGATTTCTGTACCTTGTCGCTTTAAATTGACATTGACAATTTCGCATGACATTTCAAACAAGACGTTAATGTGACAAGGTATAGAAATCATCACATATTTATTCCGGTGACTGTACATGTCTGCGGGCGTAGCATACTAGTTGGATAAACTTTATCGCATCGGTGGCCCAGAAATCTGGGATAAAATGCTCGCAATAACTTAAGTTTGGCTAAAATATGAGGTACGTAGGGCGTCTAAATGTCCTGAGTTACGCAAAGTTCTTTGAAGTCCATTAAACTTATATGAGACCCACTTCTAAAAGTTTATAAAAGTCCTATATCATCCCAAGCCAAATTTAAATACCTCAGTGAAACCTCAGATGATCTTTTCATTCATTGAAAAATTTTATGTTACATACCCTGTTTTTTTTCAGTTAATTGAAATAACGCAAGAAAAAAAGATGACCGGAAAAGTAAAAGTAAGAGAACATTTTAGAAATTTATTCCTAGAGAAGTTAGTGCTACAGATAAATACCTAAATTCATGGGGTTACTGAGTAATTCTAAATATAATATGATAGAGGTAGAAACTCGTAGATATGATAATCAATGTTTGTATGTTTTGTAAACGCGATACTTGATGCATTTACATTAAGCATATCTACCCAAGTATCCTAGATGCCTTATTATCAACATAATATCGGTACACCCCCACACATATTAAAGACTCTGATTTTAAAATACAGATAAGTCAGTATTAACTCTAAAAGTTAGAAGTCAGTGTAGGCCGCGGCCTGGCGGGATGTATGCAATAATGGCGTGTCACATTGTATAGGTACTACTTAGTCACTGTACTCAGCTGAAAAATGCTTTTAATAATACGATTTTCTTGTCAACGGTAGACTTCAAAGTAACGATTCATACGATTTTAAAAGTGCAGAAGAACAAGGCAGTAGTAGATGTAAAAGAAGTTAGAAGTAAGTTTAGGCCGCGGCGTGGCGGGATGAGTGCGATAATGGCGTGTCACTCATGCGGCACTGGATGCTGCAGATTTACATCCCGGTGATTATGACTTCTTCATACACACGAAAAAATATACAGGGGCCTCTGTACAAGGGCGCTGTCTTAAGACTAAAGAATACTCATATTTTTGACGTTCTCAAGCAAAGGTATCACATTTTCGGTTAACATAACGATGACATTTCTAAGATTTTATCTCGCAACTTTATAAGAATAACCTGTTTTAATGTCCTTATACTGATGAAATGTGGTAACTTTTGCTTGAGTTCGCCACAATTTACCAATAACAGCGAGGTTTTTATTAAGTTTTGATTGGTGATTTGAAACTTTCTAATAAAAATTTAGACTCCAAATGATTGATATTTAGGAAATGAATTCTAAATCCTGTGTTAGAATTAGGTACGTCTCAAAATATTAATATGAATTGAGTGCCCAAAAGTAAACATCTATGATCTTATATCCGGTACACGTCTGAAAGTAATGAATCTAAATTATCGAGACTTCAATCATATTGATAATTTATGACGTGGCCGTAAAATTACGCCATGTGCAGTATCTGATTGTTGTGAAATTCCAAGTTCCAACATCCATGTTTTTTTTACCCAGTTACACCATAATGTAACCTTCAAACCAATGTTAAAAAGTAAACATTCACCTTCTAAGCGTTTCGTAATTTGCAATTTGAATTCGCAGACAAATTAATTCAGCGAAACTGAAGTAAAATGATGGTTGGCGTGAAAACAACGGTGTCCCAAAATATGCCGGAGTCCACACAATCTGCAAGGGCCATGTGGCGGCACTACACGCTTCTAATTTGAGGTTGGTTCTAGTATTTGTAAAAGTGACTTTCCAGTTGAGAAGGATCCGTATGCTTCCGGTGCAATAAGTAAAAGAGCCCAGAGTGGCGTAAGAACGATGATCCGAAATGTGCTGGAGTCCACGCATTCACAGGCCACGTGATGAGAACTGGCGGCATTTGTAAATCTGGCTTTCTAGGAAGGATTGCTTTACTAAGGACTGTTTTATAGGAATTTCTATTGGAAAATCCCTGGAATTTATTGCACTTGAAGCTTGTGGACCCTTCGTAATAGAATATGTTTTTATTTTAATTTTATTGTAGGTAGTTTAAGTGACGAGTGGCTTATCATGTAGCCTTCTTTTACCTAAATATGCAAAATGGGTTAACATACTACACATATAAACCTGCCCGACTCACAACAAACAACTAGACACCAATTTTACAATTCAGACGCGTTATCATTGAGAGTGTCACTTTTTTTTTAAATAACCTACGTAAAAAACTCGCTGTTATTGGTTATCACCAAATACTGAAAACTGAACGGTCCACGACGTGTCACCACTAAGTACAGGTGCGAATGAAGTTTGTGGCTACTTTGTTATTCAGTTCGCGTACTTCAATTTCAAAGGTGGTTTGTTATACCCTAACAAAGAAAATCTCTGAACGTATATGGACAGAAATAAAAAAATCTCCACTAACTAATTTTCGTTTTCGAGTCTCCTGTGAATACTCTTGAACGTGTGGAAAATATCTGAGGGCCTTTGACGTGTTTTCGCTTGTAGGAAGATAATAACCTGTCTTGTTTCGCGTCGTACGTCATCCGCGCTGTTTCTGTCTGTGCGCGTGGGAGAGAGGGGGATGGAGCGAGGCGGAATGTCGGTTTGTCACTGACGCATCATTTGCACTGTTTGCTAGACCGTTATATGAGTTTGTTTTTGGCAAACTTGCTGGTATTGCGAGGGCCTTTCAGGCCGGCTCGGGGAGCGTTAAGTTCACGCAGGAGAATTGGTTGCCTTCATTACAATTAACGGGCTCTGTTTTCGCGTCTGGCGAAATACTGTTATTTAGACTAATTAACCGAGTATTGTGATGTGATAGGGAAGAGAATAACAAAGGTTTTAAGTTCCATTCCGGTGCTTACAGCGAATAGTACAATACAAAACTTGCTTAGCAAATTGTAATGGCGTCGACTGAAATAGCTATCATTCGCGTTTATAATTAATGAAACTCGAAGATTGTTTAAGAATTGTTTTAGAAGAATTCTTTACGCTGTTTTAGGATGACAGTAAGTTAATAATAGAGGTAGATGAGTATGTAGCTATAGGAGTCATCGGAATTAGAAACATTTGAATTAATAATAGAGCTTATACTTACTTCAGCACATTTCAAGAAAACACATTTGTTTTTTTTTGCATTTTTTAATGAAACTGTGTCCCAACAATTTATTTCATTCACTATCTTCTGTCACTTTAATCAGTTACGATCCAGAAGGATATTTCCTAAATATCCAAAATTTTGACTTATGTTTTGACTTCTTTCGTTATTATATTAATGAATTACAAACATAAGGTTTAAACACTTTCAATATAAATGTATTTTAAATCCTATAACATTAATATAACTTATCCAAGGTTTATTATAATTAAATATTACATTTAAAAAAAAAACGGACAAAATAAAATACCTTAGAAAAGAAAATCACAATATGTTCAAATGTTCTTCAGCTCAATTCGCGTTGAATTGTGTCCCTCCCTTGTAATAACTAAATGTATATTAATGTACGTCCCATCCATTACAGTAATATTGTTTTCTTTTTATTATTCGACCTCTAAAGCTTCTACTATACTGAGCTAGTGCCGAGGCGTTCCCTTTTACGGTTTCAAGTAATGTCATTGTATGGTGCGGGCTACAAAGACGACAATGGTAAGAATCCAGTAATATTGTCCTTATGTCCGGCCGTATAGAAAATTGGACGAGTTTATGATCAAAATTTGCTCGTCACTTCAACTTGAAGTTTCTTGGGCAACATGTTCCTTGTAGGGAATTTTTACATAAATATTTCCTATAATTTTGCTGTTAAGTTAGATCACAAAACTTCGCGTTCGTTACCATAATAACTACCAGGCAGGCAAGCATGGTCGTATGATAAACGATATAACGTCAGGCCGTCCTTTTCGCACTATTTGTAAGTGTGGTAAGGACGCCCCGATGCGATAAAGTGTATCACACTAGTGTGCTACGGCCGCATGATAGGTTTCCCGCGTGCCATCGGCTACGTTCGTAGCGCGTAGCACGCGTAGGCAATGAATATACTGAGTTGTTACTAAGTTAAAAACAGAAATTACAATCTCCTTGGTAATATTACGACAGAATAATTTATTTAAAACATCCAAATAAGCGACAATGTAACATATAAAATAAAAACGCAGAAATTCCGTTTGCAACGTACAAAATTCCTTTTCAGACCTCTAAATATAGCACAGATGAAAGCAAAAGCCATGGCATCATTAATTCCCTTAGGTTAATTCCACAAAAATAATCTCAATTTAAAAAGCAAATTAGATGAGTCGGTAATACCTCGGGCCCATTCTCTCCAACGATGACGTAAGAATTTCATTACAGGAGAGTTCCCTACGCCCGCTGGCCCTTTTTCAAGAGGATTAAGTTGTAATCCTGCAGGAGGACTGAAATCATTCATTAGAATGCAATTCCTAGCTTTATTATGTCCAACACAATGTTTTCGCTGCCCGATAATGGATTTAAATCACTTTTTAAATGTGATTCATATGGTAAATTTCAGCACCACACGTTAGGGTGACCGCGTACTAAAGCGGATGGCGAAATAATTGACTGCGAGGCTAAAAATGAAATGTGCCCAAACTTTATTTAGTTTAATAACCGGACAAGTGTATAAATTAGGCCGTAAAGTGGAACAAATTACCTGTCACGAAAACAACTCGTTCATTAATTACCGAAAGAGGTACTGTAAACATCGTTGTGTAATTAATTGAATCAAGTGTTGTTAATTCGATATTTATGTTTTACTAAAAATTTAATAGTTAGGACCATAAATTATTGGTGTACCAACACCAGCTTCATAATGAGTTGGCGTAGGTAATGTAAGTAATAGGTAATAAAAGATAGATATTTTTTATACAATTATAATGTAATGCCATTAGGCGTACGTATCCAATGATTACATTAGGCGTATAAAGTACGCCTATACTATATGTAATCATAGAGGCGTATTTTATACTTTGTACTTGTAATTTCTCGGTGCTCCAGAAACTTAACGATTAAAGGCTATGTCTTTGCACCTAGAGTTTATTTTTCAAGTAGATATTATGAGTATTATAACCGTATGCGTTTATAAAATCAAAAAAAGATACCTTAATTACTTTGGCATACACTATACCAAAATAATTTTTAAATACAAACATTATGCAAATAGACAAAACCACATACAGGGGGTGGACATTAATATAATAAGGAAAACTGTTAATTTGAGACGAATCCATCACACATGGGGCCCTAATTCGACGTAACTCAGACAGCGCACACACAAGGACAGCGCGATGAGCCCTGGTATTAAATCTAGATTACCGTTTGGCGTTTCCGCCCGGCTGGATAATCAACGGGACTATATTAAAGCTATCACTCAGGCGCATGACAAGCACGAACCGCGTGTGACGTCACCATACTCGCCGATCGAACGTAAATTGTCGAGTATTGTCGTGACAATTACGAATTTACATGAGTTATGGAACGACCCTGCTTGAAAAATGGCTCTGGGTGTTTTTAATTGGTCTTGTTGCCTCCGTTGGGGCTGCACTCGACGTTTCACTTTTTCGGTTTTTTTTAGTTTGATGTGTTATTTCAGTTTCCATCATATTTTAATAGAGCAATAGTTACGTGCGCCTTTCACAATCGAGAAGCAGCAATTAATTTCGTAATAGCTACTGTTAAAGGAAGAAACAATGTCCTAGGGTCCTATAAAGTATTTTAAATGAATAGAAAATCAGAAATACGTGTGAGACGAATGATATATTGTCCAAGAAGAAATTGTACATATGTTACCATGGAAACCATGAATATTAATGTTGCTAGTCATAAGACATACATAGGTATACAAACTACATTCTGCAACATACTCCGCCGACAGAAAATAACAAATAGGCTTGAAATCAATAGCTTCTTAAATATATATATATACTACATTTTTATTAGCTTCTTGCATAGTTGCATTACACAGCTTTATATTTGAGTGGACTGTAATCTTTTAAGGTTTGTAAATTGAAATTATGTTAACACTTACTAAAAAACTTAATAAGCAGCTATGTAGGCAATTTCACAAGATTGCTGATGTAGTTATGAAATAGTAAATAACATAAGACACATTTTATAGAACAAAATAAACATTGGATGCAACCAGCATCAACATAAATAATCCATACCATGACTACCTACTCATAGAACAGTTATAATTTAGTAGGATTTTTAGCCATGTCATAATACACTGAACTAAATATCAACATAGCATATTATGAAAGTGTCACATAACACATTTTGTTTAAAGAAAAATATTATTCATCTAAAGGCAATATACAAACTTTGGTAATAGAAGTTGTATGCACTTTACCATTTGCCTTCTTTACTTCTAAGGCTCTTACCTTCCCATCCTGACCTGGAAAAACCTTGGTTACTCTAGCCATAGGCCAAGTCATAGGTGGAGTATCTATTTCACGCAAGATAACTAGAGCACCTACTTTAATATTAGGCAAAGCAGTCTTCCATTTAGGACGGTTTTGCAAGACATTTAGGTATTGTTTAGACCAATATCGCCAAAAGTGTTGCTGCAATGCAGTGCATTTCCGCCAAAACTTTAATCTATTATCAGGTAAGTTCGTGATATCCTGCTCAGGATAGCAAGTTAAGGGAGCACCGGTTAAAAAATGCCCCGGCGTTAAGTAGGAAAGATCCTCTGTATCTGATGACATTGGCGTTATCGGCCTACTGTTCAAAATACCTTCAATTTGAACAAGTAGTGTGTATAATAATTCATATGTTAAAACATGTGAGCCCAACATTCTTTTCAGATGGTATTTCAAACTTTTCACCGCCGCTTCCCATAAGGCTCCGAAGACAGGGGAGTAACTGTGTGCTACTCTGCGGCGGCGCCACCATAATGAAATTCAACTAATTATATGTTAAAATGATGTTCGTAAGACGTACAGTATGTACGTATAATTTTATGACTGTACCTATAGCGGGAAACGAAATAATGGGCTTTTATTGTGGCGCCGCTGCAGAGGATGCTCTGCAGCGGCGCCACTCAGTTCTCATAGATAGATATGACATCATCTACTTTTTTCTCATGGAAATTGATGTACCAATGCTGTTTATTATGTACGTATTGAAAAAATCACTATAACTTAGTAAATTTATGTACTTTCAGTAATTCCGCATTCCGCCTGAACGGTATGAGCTAGTATGTAAGGAGGTGTACCTACGGGTAAGCGAGAGGGAGATATGTTCCTCCCCGCTCGCTCCCGCGCTCGGCGCGTTTCGTTCTAGGTTTCAATAATTATTATTAAATTTATGCCCCTGTTGTACACTTTGCTTTTTACTTCGATTGCGAGGAATTAATTATATTTTTCTCGGCAATTTACACCACGAAATTGTCATAAAGCGAAAGAACATAATAGGTACATAAGATAACCAATTCCCGCCAACTTTTTTTTCAACATGTGATCAGAGTTTCAGACGCTTGGTTTTTTGCCAAGTCAAAAATTTTTTAAACGATAAGTAATCGAATCCTATTTTATTTAATTTACTTAATTTAATGACAGAAAATACGGAATTCTAATAAATTATAGCAAAAATAAAATAACCTATCAAAGTTTTGTCACCTACACAATTTTATTGCTCAATAAAATTGTGCAATATGTTTTAACTGTTTGTCTCTTGAGACCGATTACCTTAGTCTTAGGCCGGCACGGCAACAGACAGTCTTAAAATTCATAATCTTAAAAAACAAGAGTGTGTGTGGACTAGGGCTTCCAAATACCGGACCTTATCCAATACCGGTATTCATTCCGGTATTGGCGATTTCAATTCCGGGATCCCGGTATTGAAATCGGGAAAATATAAAAACCAAGTAATTTGCTTAAAATAACAAATTTTATTCAAAATATCGTTACTTTTCATGCGTGTTATATACTACAGCGGAATCTTGCCAATCCGACTTAGTGAGGTGTCAAATCGATTACATTTCCAACTTCATAAGTTTCGATTTCAACCCAAACGGTTCGCAAACTTATGTGGCCAAGTCCGTTCAACTTCTATTGTTTTTAAGTATACATAGTTCAAAGGGCTACGCCCTGTGCTCTTTATTTTTGTTATGAGTCCTCAGTCCCAAGTACGCAGTATAAAAGCAAACGGGAAAGAGCGCCAGATCTCTACTCAGGTGATTCTGTAAGTTAGATATCGCCGCCATATCGGACATTTCACAAGAAGACGCGGCTATAGCAAACCATGTTTTCTGCCAAATCGATCTCTTTAAGCTCGTGCGGAATAGAACCTTTTACATTTTAATAATAACAAGCCTTTGCATATATAACCAGATGGTTCAAACGGCATCCTTGCGACACTTACGGTTGTGGCTGTACAGCCCAATTCGATAGAGGATCCCTCGTCCGCACACACGGCAGGTGTATGCTCCCCCAGATGAGCGGGGTTTAGAGGCTTGCTCGTGACGCCTCATGCGTTTATCATTCAAGGAGGAGAACCAGGCATTGTCGTGCTTGGATTGAACGTCATGGACAACACGGCGCCACGTGGTTCGGTCTTCGGCCAGTCGTTGCCACGGGTCGCATGGAATATCAAATGTGACCATGTCACGCTTCACGCAATCTTTAAAGCGCAGCGTTGGCCGTCCGATCGGTCTTTTTGCATCTACAACATCTCCCAGCGTGGCAAACGAGTCCGCTCCATTCGATACACATGCCCGAGCCACCTCAATCGCCTCTTCTTTAGTATGGCTGTGATACTAGGAAGCTGCTGTGGCTCATTCATGCTGTGTTACATTTTATAGTCAGTGTTAATGGTGTAGTTGTGCTGTAGGTTTAACTATAATATCACTTTATTAAATAACAAGCATTAAGAAGCATTTCTCGATTATAGTTTCATCATTGACTTTTGAAATTAGAACATGAGATGATTTTTTTTTAGAAACACATTGTAATCAATATCCGTGGTACAATTTAGTGGTATTTTTAGGGTTCCGTAGTCAACTAGGAACCCTTATAGTTTCGCCATGTCTGTCTGTCCGTCCGTCCGTCCGTCCGTCCGTCCGTCCGCGGATAATCTCAGTAACCGTTAGCACTAGAAAGCTGAAATTTGGTACCAATATGTATATCAATCACGCCAACAAAGTGCAAAAATAAAAAATGGAAAAACATGTTTTATTAGGGTACCCCCCCTACATGTAAAGTGGGGGCTGATATTTTTTTTCATTCCAACCCCAACATGTGATATATTGTTGGATAGGTATTTAAAAATGAATAAGGGTTTACTTAGATCGTTTTTTGATAATATTAATATTTTCGGAAATAATCGCTCCTAAAGGAAAAAAAGTGCGTCCCCCCCCCCTCTAACTTTTGAACCATATGTTTAAAAAATATGAAAAAAATCACAAAAGTAGAACTTTATAAAGAATTTCTAGGAAAATTGTTTTGAACTTGATAGGTTCAGCAGTTTTTGAGAAAAATACGGAAAACTACGGAACCCTACACTGAGCGTGGCCCGACACGCTCTTGGCCGGTTTTGTATTTCGTGGCGCTAGAGGCGCTAATGCACTAATAAAATAAATCCGCCAAATCATTGAACAATTAGCCAAAAAAGCTGAATTGTCCGACATAGATTATCAAAAATCACATTAAGAAATAATCTATGGAATCACACATTACTTTGCGGAAATCCATGATAATCAAAATCAAAAAGATTATCCGCGGAATAGGAACACTTAATTTACGGATTAGAAAAGTATTTTTCTTGATTTTGATAGTTAAGGAGTGATTTCCCAATTTCGGTACTAAGTATAGGGAATGTTATGTACGGCAAAGTTTTGAGCTAGATAGAGTTCAACACACTAACGCACACGCATAGTAAAAATAGAGTAGCTACGGTATACGTTAGTTCGTATGCATTAACCAATTTTTTGAAAAGTTATATCTATGATATAGATGCATCAAGGCGATTTGTTTACAGAGGATTTGTGTCCTGTTGCAACTACGTTTGATGTGTTGCTCCTCTGTCACACTTACGTGCGAATTCACAAGTGCGACAAATGTGTCAAAAAATGTTCGCGGCCGACCCTCCTCAATGAATGCTTTTGACACGTATCTTTAATTCTTTATCTAGCTAATCATCGAAAAAACAATCATTTTCATACAAATATTGCAAAATACCAAACAGAGAATGTGTCAAATCGAAAAACGAGAGCAAGAAGAAGATTACGCGTGTAGTAACCATCGTGATGCAGAAATTTAACGTTTTTGATGAGTGATTTACGTTAATTTGGTAGTTACTAAAAATACCGGGATCCCGGTATTACTAAATTAAATACAGGTATTGGAATGTGCCCAAAAAAAGGCGGGATCCCGGGATCCCGTGATACCGGGATCCCGGTATTGGAAGCCCTAGTGTGGACGGTCGCGAAATTGTATGGAACTCCGTGCACTCAATCTGATTTTTGTACTGATTATGGCTTCCCACAGACAGTCTTAAAAATTCATAATCTTAAAAAAAAATTGTATGCAAATTGACACTGACAGATCTGTCAGTGTCTTGTCAGTGTCAGTTTGAACTGTCAGATTGCATACAAGTTTTTTTTAAGATTATGAATTTTTAAGACTGTCTGTGGGAAGCCTATGATTTTATCAAATTATGAATTTTAAGACTGTCTGTTGCCGTGCCGGCCTAAGACTAAGGTAATCGGTCTCAAGAGACAAACAGTTAAAACATATTGCACAATTTTATTGAGCAATAAAATTGTGTAGGTGACAAAACTTTGATAGGTTATTTTATTTTTGCTATAATTTATTAGAATTCCGTATTTTCTGTCATTAAATTAAGTAAGTAAATTAAATAAAATAGGATTCGATTACTTATCGTTTAAAAAATTTTTGACTTGGCAAAAAACCAAGCGTCTGAAACTCTGATCACATGTTGAAAAAAAGTTGGCGGGAATTGGTTATCTTATATACCTATTATGTTCTTTCGCTTTACGACAATTTCGTGGTGTAAATTGCCGAAAAAAATATAATTAATTCCTCGCAATCGAAGTAAAAAGCAAAGTGTACAACAGGGGCATAAATTTAATAATAATTATTGAAACCTAGAACGAAACGCGCCGAGCGCGGGAGCGAGCGGGAAGGAACATATCTCCCTCTCGCTTACCCGTAAGTACACCTCCTTACATACTAGCTCATACTTGGCTCATACCGTTCAGGCGGAATGCGGAATTACTGAAAGTACATAAATTTACTAAGTTATAGTGATTTTTTCAATACGTACATAATAAACAGCATTGGTACATCAATTTCCATGAGAAAAAAGTAGATGATGTCATATCTATCTATGAGAACTGAGTGGCGCCGCTGCAGAGCATCCTCTGCAGCGGCGCCACAATAAAAGCCCATTATTTCGTTTCCCGCTATAGGTACAGTCATAAAATTATACGTACATACTGTACGTCTTACGAACATCATTTTAACATATAATTAGTTGAATTTCATTATGGTGGCGCCGCCGCAGAGTAGCACACGAGTAACTAGGTATGAAATGGAATGTTGTTCCCAATTTGGCAGTTACATTTTGAACTTGCATTTGATGACATCTATTATTATTTAATTTATATAGCTCAGACAACTGAGTACTAGCTGACTTAAAAGTAGCAGCATTGTCACAATAAACCTCGGTTGGAACATTACGTCTTGCAATGAAACGTTTGAAGCTAGCCAAGAATGTATCAGTAGTCAGATCTGACACCAACTCTAAATGTACTGCTTTGGTAACGAAGCACACATACACAGCAATGTAACCTTTTGTAGTGATGACACTTCTCACTCTTGACTGCTTTATTAGGATTGGTCCCGCAAAGTCTATGCCAACCTTAGCAAACGCACGATCTATGTTGACCCTACCAGCGGGCAATGAACCCATCAGCTGTTTTGCGGTTATACCTTTTAGTCTAAAACATGTGAGACATTTATTTACAAACTTTTTTACCAATCGCAAACCATTTACTATATAATAGCGTTGACTTAAATTGCTAAGCACTTCTTTTTGACTGGCATGTAACAGCTTCAAATGTTCATTTTCAATAATAAGGTGAGTCACCTTAGACTCTTTAGGTAAGATTATCTGATGCTTTTGACTATAAGGTAAGGAAGAATGTTGCAAACGTCCACCTACTCTGAGAATGCCATTAGCATCAATGAAGGGATTGACAGACAGCAAATACGATGCAACTTGCCTACCTGCCCGCAATGAGGCTAGCTCTTTATCAAAGAACTTTTCCTGTTCATTTTTTATAATTAAATGCAATGCCTGAGTTGCCTCGCTAAATGTAATGAAATTAAGCTTAACTTTTTGTGAACCCAACCTCACATTTTTACAGAACCTTTGTATATAAGCAAGCACATTTACTGCCTTATTAATGTTAGAAAACTTATCTAACAAATCATTCGCAAGAGAAACCGATTGATATGATGCCATGCACACCGGCTTGGATCCATCTGCATGCTTGATCTCCGGTAAGTTGTCAGGTACATTCTTACAGTCATCGGTGAATTTATACTCTGGATCAGACATGCAAGCTGGACCACACCACCACAGTTGGTTACCTTGTAGTTCGCTGGGTTGTACACCTCGACTCAAACAGTCAGAGGGATTGAGGTCAGTTTTTATATACAACCATTGAAAACCCTTTGTATATTCGTTGATTAATTTGACTCTATTAGCAACATAAGCATTTAACTTTGTTGGATCCGTTTTTTGCCATGCCAGAACAACCTGAGAATCACTGAAAAGATGCACACTTTCAATAGAAATCTTCTTACTTAATGTATTGTATGCTCTCAAGCATAATTTTGCCATTAAAAGTGATGCATTTAATTCTAATCGTGGCACAGTCAATTTCTTGTCTTTAGATGCAATGCGACTCTTAGAACAAAGAAGAGACATAGATACTTTACCATGCTTGTCAGTGACTCTTAGATAAATAGCAGTCCCATATGCAGAAACTGAGGCATCACCAAATGCTACAAGCTGAGCAGACTGAATATTGTCAACAGTAACATTTCGTTTGATTTTAATCTCTTTCATTGCCTGCAAATCATTGTAAAAATCTAGCCATTCTTTAAATAGCATTGGTGAGGGCTCAGAGTCCCAGTCAGTACAAGACTGAGTCAACTTTTGCATGATTATTTTTGCTTGGACAAAAACGGGTCCAGCTAGACCTAACGGGTCATAAAACTGGCTTATATAGCTTAAAATTTGCCTTTTTGTCTTAGGGACATTTTTTGACATTGGACATGAAAGTTTAAAAGAATCAGAGTCAATATCTAACTTTAAACCCAAAGTTTTGATGTCCTTATTGAGTTCCAGTTCCCCAACAACCTGCTGTTCTACTGGAATGTTTGTCAAAATTGAAGGGTCATTGGCTGCCCATTTATGCAAAGTAAAACTACCTTTAGCAAGTAATTCTATCAATTGGTTTTGTGTGTCAACAATCTTTGCCAAGCTATTCTCTGTATGTATGATGTCATCTACATAGGTCGAGTTAAGTATTGCCGAACTGGCCAGAGGATATTGCCTCTCAAATCTTGTGGCCAGCTCATTCAGGCATTTTGTTGAAAGATAACTAGATGACTTCATGCCATAGGAGACAGTGTTTAATTGAATACACTTTATTGACTCATTTGGAGTGTCTCGCCAAAGAATGTTTTGCAAAGAACGCTGCTCTTTTTGAATTAATATATTGCGGAACATACGCCTAATGTCACAAGCAATGAAATACTTGTGTACCCTGAAAGACAACAGTATGTCAAATAACTCCTGCTGAACAATTGGGCCATTCATTAAAATATTATTCAGTGAAATCTTATTGCTTGTTAGCATTGATCCGTCAAAAACCACACGAAGCTTTGTAGAGACTGCATCGGGCCTCAAAACAGCTGAATGTCCCATAAAATAGACAGGATCTTTATTAAGATCATATGAGGAAATGTCAACATATGATCCATGACCTAAATCAATATATTCATGTATGAATCCTTATACCCGTCATACAACATCTGATCCTTCTGAAATCTCTTTTCTAGATTATAGAATCTTTTAAGAGCTAGCCCAAATGAATCTCCTAATGTATTGTTCACATCATAGATAGGTATTTTCAATGGCAAAGAAACTGTAAATTGATTATCTTCTAGTTTGACAGTTTCAGTGAACAATTTTTCGCACTGCTGTTGTTCAGATGTATGTTCCGCATATATTTCAGGTACTTTTTCTGTATGCCAAAAATTGGACATCGTATCACGTATATCAGTTTGACATTCTTGACAGAAAAGAGTGACAGCAGGTCGCTTAAGAATAGAAGATGGAACATCACCTCCTACAATGTAACCAAACTGTGTGTGTACCAAGCTGGGTGCGGCATCAGGATCGCGCAGCTCCTCAGGCTGCGACAACAGGCACTGAAAAAAGATATTTGCAGCCAATAAAATATCTATCTTGCTCGGGATATGAAAGGAGTCATCGGCTAATGTTATATTTTCAGGGATCTTAATTTTTGAAATATCAATTTTAGTTTGTGGCAACATTTCCTTGGTAAACTTGTCTACCACTAACAGTTTTACATTTGTTTTAAATGGATAAACACATGAGAAAATATCTAGTTGCAAACTATGTTTGATGCATTTATCATTTAAAGTTACACCAGTTATAGTAGTTCCAGGTGAGAGCGGATGACCTAGTTCCTTTGCCAGCTTTGCTGTAACAAAGGAATTCTGAGATGCACAGTCAAGCATAGCCTTGACAATGATCTCTTTCCCGCTTTTGGAAATCACCTTGACCTTAACCGTTGGCAACAACACCAGTGGCTCATTATTAACGTTAGCCAACGACACTGATGGCTTCTCTTCATTCACATGCAGCAATGAATTGTGGTTTTCCTTGCACTCCTTACACCTAAAATGAAATTTGCACTTTCCTGGGTGAGTGTTAAGGCAAGTTTTGCAAAGCTTTGTTTCCTTAACAAACTCAAGTCGCTCAGATATTGAAGCTAGAGAAAACTTAGGGCATGCATATAATTTATGTTGCTTACCACAGTATAGGCAGTCCTGGGATGGTTTAGTAGTGACAAACGATGATGAAGCTGCCTTAGCTACAGCTACCTTACTCGCAGCACCGCTTGCTGTATCACCCCGTCCCTCACTGTTCTCTAGGGCAAGTGCCCGACTTTCTAGAAATTTCAAAAAGTCACTTAAGGATGGTTGCATCAAAGAATCCCTACGTAAATGATACTCACGGTTGGATATTGGGTCAAGTTTTTTAGTTAACAGACAAATGAGAATGCTGTCCCATTTCTCTATAGCCTCACCTAGGTTCTTTAGTGCAGCTAAATGCTGTTTAGTTACAGAAATCAGTGAGCGCAAGGCACTATGACTCGATTTTGTTAGCATAGGCAACTCAAACAATGCATTTATATGTTCATTGATGATTCTAAATTTATTATCGTACCTATCTGCTAAAATTCTTAAAGCTTCGGCATAACTTTGACCTATGACAGGTAGGTTTTTGATTAAATCAAATGCTTCAGCTTTTAGGAAGCTTCGTAAGTAAAAAAGCTTTTGCACACTGTCAAAACCTTCATTATTATGAATAAGGGCATTGAACATTTCAATAAAAGGTCTATAATCGGTGTATTTACCTGAGAAAGTTTGCATCTCTATATTAGGTAATTTTAATTTAGAAGATACGTGAGGCGTCGCTGGCGCTACCGATCTAGCGTCTGAAGAGGTGGGTCCAGGTCCAGACAACTCTACGATGCGATTTCGCATCGCGGCGACACACTCGAAGTATGTGGTTTCGATGGGCTCGGGATCCTCCTGGTCTCCTACATCCAGTGTGAGCTGCTCATAGCCATCGAATGCCTCCTGGGCCCTCTCTATCATCAATTTCAACATCTCGATGTCATTGACGTAGGTCGAGTCCATTTTGTTTTTAATCCTCGTTAGCGCTGCTTTTTTAGCGCCCCGGCGCGCTATAAGCGCACGACGCTCTTCTTCGGATTTCTCCATGTTTTAAAACACCACACCATGCATAACCTTTTAACGTGCACACACACAACAAGCTAAATTTACTATATTTTTTCACCAAATTTTCTGAAACAAAATAATTGACAAGCACATTCAAACCCAAACGTTACTTGTTTGTTTCTGTCGCTCCTTTCCACGCGCGCGCGATATAGCTCGCAGCGCAGCGCAGTAAATTCGGAGATGCGTTTATAGAACGCGTTGCTGCCGGCTCGTCGAACGTTGCTGGCGCGGCACAATGGCGGCACCTTCAAAATCTGCTACGCCGAACGAGACGAACAGAAATTTTGCTTGATGGAATTCGCTCAAATTGACGCACTGATTTTAATAAAACACTTACTTGTTCCACGGCTGAAGGACCATGTTAAAGGAAGAAACAATATCCTAGGGTCCTAAAGAGTATTTTAAATGAATAAAAATCAGAAATACGTGTGAGACGAATGATATATTGTCCAAGAAGAAATTGTACATATGTTACCATGGAAACCATGAATATTAATGTTGCTAGTCATAAGACATACATAGGTATACAAACTACATTCTGCAACAGCTACATATCTGGCAGAGATGATTGTAGGAAGATTAACAATAAAATTATGAAATAGAAAGGGTTGTATCGGAATTAGTCGGATTATTGTGTTGTGCTACAGAAGGGACGCCCACTTATCGTGTTGACGTAGACGATGCAGTTTGAGCAATATTAAATCTGATTGACGGTGACCTTTCTGAATTTAAGTTCTAGAATCTATTCTGATACTGTAACCAATTATATAATAAAAGTATGAAGAAATTGCGGACTACGGTTTACTTACTTAAGTATAACTTATGCCTTTTAGTTACCCTAAGAATGCAACGTACGCGAGATACCCATGCTTATAAAAAATAAGAATTTATCTTTAGCTGTTTGCTCAAAGATATAAACAAACCAACGAATGATTTCCTTTAAAGCAACTCGCTGTTTCATTCCACCAGTTCCCATCATAATTAAACACTATCTTTCCATAACGGCATCAGGCTTTGTCATGATTACGGACGCGAGGGCATTTAGCTCGCGATACGTTCTCATTCGGAAAATCGCAAAGGATAAATTACAGTAGGTTGAATTGAAAATAAAAAAATGGTAACTAAAAGTATTACAGGAATGCGTAACAGTTTGTTGGCTTCCTTCTCTTGTTTAGTTGCCAAGTGGGACGTGCCGTCTTTTTAAAGTCACGACCAGACCTGCTCAATTGTTCATGTACCAAATTACTACAATCGAGGTCTCCAGCGCGGGACGCAGCACACTAGCCAGATAAACCCTATCGCGGCGGTGTGTCCCTCTTTGCATTTAAAAATAGTGCGGAAAGGACGGACACGCGATCGTGCTTGCCCACCAGAGTAGTTAGTACATATTTACAATCCATATTTAACATTTCTTCTAGAGTTTCTTTAAATATGAAACTGGTTGTAAATAATATGTTGTTGTTGTTGTTCGGCATTATCCCTTGTTACATGCACCGGATCTTCTGTACAGCCTTGTTATTGTGTTCCCAAACAGAGTATTTTTACAAGCGACGCGATTCCCTACCGCGCCTGCGTTAATTGGATGCACTGACCGCGATGCAGGCGGGATGAAAATATTAACGCCGCAAAATATATCGGGAGATTGGGATGTTTCCAGGTGGGTTGCTCCATTATCTAGCGAATATTATGGGGAATCGTTTTATCCGCTGGCATATTATGCATTTCAGTCGATGATAAACACCATGGTTCACTTCATTTTCATAACATATGATTAACATGGAGTTATAAATTCCACAGGCTGATGAACGGTTTTAGAAAAAAAAATACAGTGAAAAGTATTGTTATGAAGAAGCCGGTTTTAAAGTCACGACGGTGTTCCCACACTGGCTGTTACAAATGTTATATAACATGGTGACAGGGATTGGCGATGGCACGCTGTCCCTGTCGAACAATGTTATGCAACATTCATAACAGCCCAATGAACTTATTTTATTCGACAAGAAATTACTATTACAAAATACAGTTACAGTAATCACATCGGAAACCTGACACAATGTATACATCAATGAATGCTATTTTTACTATGGTACTTAATATTGGTATGCATTAATTATAATTCGATTGAATTGAAATTCTTTTATTAAATGTGTGAAAACACAATAGTCAACATTAGAACATTAACCTTTTCCAGTACAATAATCAACCAAACGTAATTAGTGGTTGATGTCCGATTCAACAATACCGGTCAAATATTAGTATTGAAATGGTCTCCGGTGCAAATCGGTTCCATTTACGGGTAGCCTGGGTTAATCATGCTGTGTTTGTGTTATTACTAATGTTTGTTATGGATGTAGAATTTATTGGGTTATTTAATTATTGCAATCAGTTTTCAGTAATAACATTGTGCAATGTAAGTGATAAAATCACGTTTTCACTCAATTGACGGGTCATAGGTACATTGTGTTGTTATATGTACATTGATTTCATTACGTACTTTAGAATTAAGTAGGTATTAAATATATTCCAAACGTCCTATAATGAAGAATAAAGTGAATGTCGTTGCGTAAATGCTATGTTGATAAAACGTCGTTACACCCCGCCCACAGTCAGATAAATTTGCATTGTGAATTTAACAAGTTCGACGTGTTGCGGGTTTATCCTTTTGAAACAAAAATATTTTAGTAAACAGAATAAATCACAATATTGATGATACAAATGTGTACGGGCAACAAGGTCAAACTTGTTAAAAGATTGAATCAGCCAATCATATGTTTAAAACAATATGTGACATGTTGCTTTTATAAAATCGACTTGTTGATTCAAATAAAACATTGAGTTATAACTTAACAAAATCTAACTTGTTGTTGGAACCAAAGAGCACGTAGGCGCTATTTTAACCAAAAAAAATTTTTAACGAACATGAAATCTAGTTGTTTTTTCTCTCAGTGCATTACTAATCTATTTAAAAAAGTACCATACTATCACATGACACAACTTAGACTTTCGCAAAAACACATCATAAATGCACCTGAACATGCTATACACATTGAGCTACGTTTAGAAATTATGGTAAGTCTAGAAAAAATTAACCAGTGTAAGTTTAATGGTATTAAAAATGCTTATTATTATGACAATTTCGAATTGAAACTGTATGTTAAAAGTGTTAACTGCGCACAGCAAGGTCCGTTTATTTATTACGCGATAAGAAGTTATTTACAATATATTGATTTAAACTAACACGATCTTCACTCATATTATTAAATTAAAACGGGACTTAATCGCGTAAAACTTACGTACGTAAAACTTAAGTCCCGTTTTAATTTAATAATATAAGTTATTTACAGTTAAACAACACTTATTTATTTATGAATGGCGTCGCTCCTAGTTCCGAGTCGCATTAAGCCAAAACGAAATATTTGTATTAAAATTAAGTATAAAGTAAGTATTAAATTTTGTTGCTATGTTGTTTGGTAACAAAGGGAATGAACCTTGTTCTTTTAACGATACTAAATAGAAAAGAGGTGTTTAACAGAATGCTTACAATATGTTCGAGCCCAATTAAAATAAAGGCATACAAATACTTTCAATGTAAGTTTAAGTTATATCTGCACCGGTTACAACCAGATAATGACTCTAGCGAGTCCAGCGTTACTGCTGCAGTGTCACTGATAATGATTTCTATCTACCTATATTATTGTATTCTTCATTCACACTCATTGTATTTTAAATAAAACAGGCAGGCAAGTATGGTCTCGCGATAAATGATAAAACATCAGGCCGTCCCTATCGCACTCTTGGTAAGTGCGATAGGGACGGCCAGATGTTTTATCATTTATGCCAGATTTAGAATCTCAATATCAGAATAGAATGGCATATTTTTTATTAGAAAGCACACAGATAATAAGCAATTTTACACTGACATAAAATAGTAATAAAGTGCCACGAAATGGCCTCAGCTCAGCATATTGCTGGCGACTTCCAGCTAGTCTTCCGGTGAGACCATTAAGTGACAAAAATCACGAAAGGTAACATACAAAAGAAGAAACATAAGGAACCATAAAAACATAAATTTAAAATAAAAACATGACAAAAATAAAAACATGGCTAGACAGTTTACGTTTTGATGGCGACCGAACCTGAATCGGTCTTGTATTACCTGTCATAATCTACGCATGATGAAAATCGTGACGATTACCACATCAAAGTCCGTCCTTCAGTTTAGGTATCAGAGTAATTAAACACTTAGCGACCGCGTCAAGTACCCGGCAATAATGTCGCAGCAGTAATGTAGCGGCAGTTGCCATCTAAAAATCACCTTTTAAACTCATCAGGCAGGCTTCTACTAATAATAACTAATCGTCTTGTTAATTAGTGTAGCTTCCAGCTCCATGCGACCGTCTTTATTGTTTTTGCTCAAGATTTAGTGGAGCTATGGGTTATTTGTCAAAATGCCGACAAATAGCTTATCTTATTAAAACAAATGACTGAAGTGACTTAAAATAATCTATGGTACATATACTATAATTATTATTTTTCAAATCTTTCTGTAAACTGGTTTAATAAATGCATTTCTTATGTACAAGTGCATAATAGTTGTGTGCGTGCACACGCTGTTTCAACGTGTGTATTAAATCATTAATTTATTATGTAATTTGTTTAAACCGTTATTTGAAATGGCATCAAGGTAATCGAACTTGTAAAATGAACGCGTAGCGCGCATAGATGCAAATAACTATTGTGCCACACCATGTCAAGCCGTGCTACGGATACGATCTGCGGCGCTTCTACGCCTTATACTTCAGTTGATACAAATGTGTTTCACAGAACGTTCATCTCGATGTATTACATACTACTACTACTACTACTACTACTAGTAAAGTGACTGTGCTGGTTTTCGCCTAGCGCTAGTTTTCGTCCGTTTGACGAAATTTTAATATCAAAAGTGATGTTGTTTCACAAGTATAAAATTCAAAAATAGGTACATTTTTAATTGCTATTCTGCGTGGTCAAAAACGTGCGTATGAGAATTTAAACTTAAACATGTGACCTATGTCGTTTCTATTTTGTAGTAGACATATCCCATTGCTTTCAAAATTTTGGAACTCTGACAAGTAATACCTAGACCTAGCATTTACATTACAGTCCTCTCGTAATGTTAAGAATCGTCAAGAGACCGAAACAGGTGGATACCTAAGAGTGTTTTAACACTTCCCAGCGAAGCTCTCTTCATGTTTACTGAGTGGCTAAAGCCATACACATATGTGTATACTAGTGTTATCCACAGTTCGATGCACTATTTTGACAAATCACTATGCACAAATGTTGTCACACTTTAGCCAGTGCTGTTTTTATCGATGTTATAATTGTTAACAAATAAAGCCCATGATACACTATTATGTCACATTTTATTTTTCGGAAGTGACAACCCTAACCTAAAATTTCAAAAAATCATATCTCCTTATTCCTGCGTTTGTTGCGCTTGAATTTTTTTGTGGTAATAATCATAATTGTGTTTAACTTTTGTGTATCAAAAAAACCTGCGACCGTGAAGAGAATCGCCAGAAAAAAAAGATTTTACATATCATAGAAATTCATTATTTGACGATGACGACTAAATGAGAGTAAATCTTTATGTTTATATAGATAAATTGGTTCTTTTAAACCATGTTTAGTATACCAGATAAGATAACATTCATTGATTAATCTGCTTTGAACTAGTATAATAAGCGTTTCTATGGTTTCTCAGGACTTTTCTCGATTTTTTTGATATCTCAAAAACTATGGTATTTAGAACCATGGGAGTTTTAAAATAAGATTTTTTTGGTCATCGTTCATCCAAAAACCGCATAAAATAGGCATGGCCGCAACTAAGGCAATTTCACACACTGTGCGTTACATGTTTATTTAAATTACTTTCAGTGAGTTCTTGTAGTACCCGAACAAGTATTCTTGTATACCCTTAACGCGTTACGCGTTTTCTGATTGGTTTCTGAACCAGAAATATATGATACTAGCTTTTGCCCGCGGCTTCGCTCGCGTTAGAAAGAGTGAAAAGTAGCCTATGTCACTCTCCGTACCTTCAACTATCTCCACATAAAAAATCATGTCAATTCGTCGCTCCCTTTTTCCGTGAAAGATGGACAAACAAACATACACACACACACACACTTTCCCATTTATAATAATAGTATGGACTAGCAAATAACACTCATAACTAATACAAAAGCCTGTAGCGAAACGCCGCAGTAATGTAGTCTGGCTCTGTCGCGCCAATACGTAAGAGCGATAGAGATAGATAACTACGAAAGAGGTATTATCGTGAGCGTTTCATGAACGTTTGTGCATTCGGCTATAAGTAGGTATAAACCAAGATGACCAAGACCAAGCAGAATATTGCATAAAACTCAATATCATTTACTTTGATTACGGTGTGCGAATTGCGCGGACTAATTTTGCAGCACGAACAGAAATATAATTACCTCAATATAAAATATATTTAAAGCCGATTTATATTAATGTTATTTTATTAAATAAAACAATATTAGTTTGACCCGCAATACGCTAAATCCTAAAGTTTAATTCAATGTTGTGAATAACTTCCCAAACTACACAACGGAATGTGCTGCATAGATACCTGTGAGATTCCGTCCCGACATTAAGCGCGAGCTATAAGAGTGCCGCGGCTGGCATTCATTTTAGTACCTAAAAGAGCGATTCAATAAAATAATCATTTTTAGCTTTAAGCGTACATTTGTTTTGTATAGTCGTTCCGTTTCTGTAAGGCAGAAAATAGCATTATTATTTGCAAAAGGTAAGAAGTTGTAATACGGAGGAAACAGTTTTGACCCGAAACACAGTAAACATAATGCTTAAAGTGATGGAAAGAAGTGATTGTGTCTGGTGAACAATAGAAATTTAATCCTGTATAGGGTTGTCACAAGTAAACAAAATAACACAACATAAATAATTCTTTCTAAGCTAAGTTTTGAATACCTGATCACGAGTATCACGACATATTAGCAACACGAATAAAGTTGAATAAGATTCTATATATTATTCAATCTATTAAGTAGAGCCCATTTAAGATAAAAGCTGTCTATTGAGTTTTACGTTTTGTTTTAGTTTCCATAATGTAATTTTGTTCATGCAAATAAATGAATTTCGTTAGTTTCGATGTGTAAAATAATTATTAATAATAACACGCCTCTGAATTTCTTATATCAGGTGTGATCGCAAGCAAGCTTCGTGGCCTAATCATGGTACTCGACTGAAAAGCTTTGTATTATATCACGATTGTATAAAATACTATTAACCGGACTTCACAATCCCATGTGTTCAAATTTTCTAGTAGAATTTTCCCGTCCGTGGCTTTTCGGTCCATTCATCCTCATACAATTGTCATGTGATAGGTAAATTTCAATAAAATATATTGATTCACTTCACGAATGATCTTTTACTGACAAGTAGTCATATTAAAATGAACACATTAATTTCCTACTACATACATTGGCCCTAGTACGACACTCCCGATGGTGGCACAGTGGCAACCCTAAACTCCAATATTTTTTATCGCTTTTTCAATTTTACATTTTTTGTAGTGACGTTCATTTGACATTGAACCTTAACACATATTATTACGTTAGCTTTTTGTACATGTAATCAATGACTTAAGCCATTTCTAAAATTGATTAACTAATTATCTTAATTTTATGGCTCTTTTGCCTTAGCCCGCCGGACAAACTATACGATAGCCGAAGTGTGCAAACTGTGGAATGAATGCGATTACTGAAAGTATGAAGAACAATATGCAACCAGCGGTCGACGCTGCGTTGATCATTTTATAACAATCACGTGTTACTGAATATTGTCACAACTCGCTTCTTATAAACAAACGTAATGTAGGAAATTATATAAAAATAAAATATTATAAAACTTAGGGCCAATTGCATCGAGAACATTAATTAGGGTACTATCAACGTCAGACAAGAATGAGGTATGAAATTTCCCATACAATAATAGTTATTTTCCCCTCACTAGCTCGGAAACACGTGTTTTGTCCTTTAATACCAGCGGGTAAAAACACATTTTATCCACTAGTGGGTAAAGTAATTTGACCTTCAATATAGGCAAATTTCCTGCTTTGAAATTGATAAAAGTGGGTTAATCTAGTGATGACGATGATTTACCACCTGTGGAACTACTGGAAGCAGTGATAAACGCATTTTTTGCGTTGTAGTTTCCTCGCTGTAGTGAGGGGAAAAGTTTTGTGTTACACTCGGGTGCAAATGTAAATTTACTTCTCGTGTGTTAAAAAACTCGCAAGTTCAGGATTCTATTTTCGAACCACTCGCTTCGCTCGTGGTTCAACTATAGAATCCTTTCACTTGCTCGTTTTTCAATTCCACACTCGGCGTTAAAATACAACTTTGCCCCCTTGTATAACAAATAACTATTGTTATACAAGGGGGCAAAGTTGTATTTTAACGCCGAGTGTGGAATTGGAAAACGAGCAAGTGAAAGGATTCTATAGTTGAACCACGAGCAAAGCGAGTGGTTCGAAAATAGAATCCTGAACTTGCGAGTTTTTTAACACACGAGAAGTAAAATACATTTGCACCCGAGTGTAACACAAAACTTTTCCCCTCACTACAGCGAGGAAACTACAACGCAAAAAATGCGTTTATCACTGCTTCCACAGTAGTTCCACAGGTGGTAAATCATCTTTATTACTAGATTCACCTACTTTTATCAATTTTGAAGCAGTTGATTTGACTTTATTCAAGGTCAAATTACTTTACCCACTAGTGGATAAAATGCGTTTTTACCCGCTGGTATTAAAGGACAAAACACGTGTTTCCGAGCTAGTGAGGGGAAAAATATATTTAACGTATCAACGGTGATTACACTGATTACACGGTCAGGTGTTTAGCTAAAATGTCATACCTGTATGCGTGTGTAGTACCTAATCAAAATAAATGAAATTCAAATATGTAGATTAAAAATTGAATGGACTCTTTGAGTATTCAGATTAATTTAGATTTACTCGCAGGAATACTGGGCAGTGTGTCGCGAGTTACCTGTATTAGAACTACGTTGGTTCCGGCGACCGCGACTTGTTCGCCGTTACAATTAAACTCCTACAAAATACGGTTTGCAACGCCCGCTCTAACTGCGGCTTGTAATGAACTAATGACCGGAACTTTATTAATTGTATTATAACAAGTTTCGTCGCGATATCATCTATAAAAAAAAAATAGTAGTAGTAAGTAGTTTCCTTGCTTTTGTGTTTAATATTAAAGTATTTAAACTCGAAGTTTCCCAACGTGCCATGGTGTATACATATTATTTAGATGTCAAATTGGTGGATCAAGTCCATGAACACCACGCTGCACTGCAAAACCTAATGATGTAGTGTGGAAGGCAGCTAAGACGAAATGGGACTGGGCTGATCACGTCTGCCGAATGAGTTGTGTGACGTAATCACTACGCAGTGGGAGCTCGAAAGGTCAAATCGGGGATCTGGCAGACCCCGTCAACGAGTGCGGAATGAACTAGACTCTTTCTTGAAGGAGTAATAATAATAATATACCTATACAAAGAAAAGGCATGGAAAATAATTTTTGAGGTCACTAAATACGATATAGCAGGTAAAAACCTCTTCCTTTAGAAACTCCAAACAAAATTAACTAATTAACAATACCTACTCGGGCGACATCACCCGAATGAAGTTGGCGGAATCGCAAATACTTATTTAAAAAGTCCCTTCAGATCACAATGCGCCTTTATTTTCACCTTGATCCGACCGGTCTTTGCCGGTCTTTGTCAGAATACAAGATTGAGAACGCTTGTTTGGATTAGGACTTTTGAAATGGTTCGGAATAAGCGAGCTTATTTGTTGCGAATGTATACGATAATGCGTACAATGTTCGTGTTTGTTTGACTTTTCTATACGTGTGTAAAGAGTTTAACATATTCGTACAGGGTTTTGTTTATCCACGTTTAGAATTTTGTTTGCTTGAATTTTAATTAAAATGTGTACGCCTGATATTTAAAGTTATTTTTTAAATAAACTCTTCAGGCAGCTAAACATAAATCTCAGTTTACAAATATTGTATAAAGCAATACTAAAACAAAATTTGACACATTTTCCTCGATACAAACAAAACTGAATAGTAATAGGTTTCGTTTTTCGGCAGCCGTCCCTGTTTTTTCCTTCAGTAGAGCTGTCAAAGGGTTCCAACTTTTATCATCACGGAACTCGACTCTTAGTAAATAACTCTGTTTAATTATGTTTGCGTTAGGATTCGGATCACGTCGGCGCGAGCTAATTTTTGTGGAGTACGTCACCCGCAGCACCGCCCCTTAATTGGTGTATTCATCAGCGACATAGTTTCGTGAATGCGGTCCTTTTGATCACTAAAGCCCACTTTCACGAACGTTAATCCGGATTCACACGTGTGTTTACACCTTTATACTGTGATTTTGTAATGTGAAAGTCTCCGACACTGTAGCAGCATTAAAAGGTTACTTTTTCAGACTATAAAATGCGTTAGGATTGAGAAAGTATTTGAAAAAAGTGACTTTCTTTATCTAACTTATAATAAATCTGGTTTGAAAGCAGAATTAGTCTTATTAGCAGAGTTAATCTTGTCTGAGTCCCATAACACAAGCCTGAGCTTACCGTGGAACTTAGTCAATCTGTGGAGGATATTCCCTATAATAGTTGTACCAATTGTATTTATTATTTAAATAACAAATTCTTAGTCTTAAATATTTACTTTTTATTTAATCTTTATAATGGAGGGCATGATGTTCTTATTTATATATGAATTTAAGTACATAAATCTATTCACAAAATTGTATTTACAACCAATATTTATTGAGAAAATAATGAAGTTCGTATTCATTACACTTGTAGTGTTTTCATTATTCTTTTAAATTTATCAGAATTTGATTATTCAAACTGCAATGTATTCCTTATCACAACACGCAATGATCTGATTAACATGCTCATGCTCGCTTGCTCAGGCCAATCAGCCACGCAAATACCGACTACATACATAGTTTAAATAGATGCTGATATCCAATAATACACATGATGCCTTATAACTCGGGTTATTCGAGTGTGCGGCCGGCTAATCCCACTAGCGCCCTCAAGTGGACTGACGCGGAACATATCATGTGTACACGTATTAACCATTTGCTATTTACATTACATATTAATTGATATTCATATCGAGTTGTAGTAAGAATTAATTAGTTCTATATAATCGGGTTCTATAGAAAGTTTTTGGTGGAATGATAAATATATTTTTTTAATAAATACAATGTTGCTTGAAAAGATATTGTAGTCGCAAAACACAGATCAGAAAGCATCAACTAGACCCCCTGTGGTGAACGAAGTTGCCCGCAGCGGTTACGTGCGTAGCAGAATGCAAAAACGCTCACGAAACGCTCTCGAAACGAAACGCTCGCTCGTAGATATCTATCTCTATCGCTCTTGCGTATTGGCGCGACAGAGCCAGACAGACTACCTTTCGCGACGTTTCGTTTTCTTTTCGCGCTGTAGGAATGCCATTCAGTTACGGGGCCTGGTTCGTCAAACACACAAATAAGACACACCGACGGCAGTAAATAAAAGGATATTTTGTGCCTACTTTACTGCCATACGAAACTGCTGACCTTAGTATAAACGTAACTACTATTTAAATACACATAAATCAACTCACGGCAGTAATTCTAAAAGGCGCAGGGAAAGCACAAGTAACAGCTCAAGTTTCATTGCTACTCTTAACAATTAAGGGGTTTAATAAAACATGTAATTACAGTGACAGGTAGCCTGCGTTTTCACATTATCCGATCCGGTATCAGATGTCGGACCGATATCCCATATATTTGATATATTTATGCCGCCATCTACGATTTTTTTCTTTGAAATCCTTCCTACACCCGATATCGGATAGGATAATGTGAAAACGCACTAACAGCACAATTAGAGCCCATATACCATAGTCAACTTCTACGACACCTAATCAGAGAAAAAAAAGATGGTGGTGAAATTCTTCTACACGGGTAACTACTATTCCTGCGTAGAAATTCTTTTAAAAAAGTGGTTCTCTTTTGATTGGAGTTCCCTTCATCTAATCAACATTCAAGGAGCAGCGGCCGCAGAGCTGTCTCCATAAATTACATATCAAGTATGTGTACGGGCCTTATGAAAAATGTTTTCGTTACGCTCCCCCGGCTACCGGCCCGCAGTATAATCTGTGTAGTATATTAATCGTTGATCCATAATATGCTAATGAAAGTTTACTAAGCTATATTTTGTCACGTTTATCCCTTAGTTGTTTTATGCCGTTTTATGAAAATAAGGATTTTAAAAAACGATTAAAGATTAAAAAGATAAAAGAAAATAAATCAATTCGCGTTGAATTATGTCTTTATTTATGAAACATTGGAAAGTAAATCGTGTCGGTCCAGTTGAATCCGACTAATCACAGTTTTAATTGAAAATATTACCGATGTGTAAGTACTTATTGCAAAATTGTTAGATTACACCTAATTAATTGACTTCAGAAAATGTACCATTGAAATTAACGGAGAATGAAAGGTGTAAACTATGATATTAGTACAACGTTAAAATACTGGTTCATGTATTTATACTGCAGCAAAGTTGCGGAACTCCGTGGTTGCAGGAGCCTTTATGCAAACAAAATATATTGGCCTCCTGATATGTTAGCTCGTTAACTTTGCTATTAGTTTCTCTCAAAGCAGGGGCAGACATAAATAAGCAAGTTTCTATTGCGGGCGACATGTCGAACTAGCCTTTGATTGTAACTTATTTTATCCTTGAATTAAGTTTTTACGGAATATGCTACAAGGATATTAAATTTAAAAGAAACTCTTATTTTTGCATTAAAATAATAATCTTAAAATCGCGTCATTTTATTTATAAAATTCCGCCCCAAGCCCTAACACATACATATAATTTTTATGTCGATCCACGAGGATTTTGTAATCGTTTTTGATATAAAATTAGATAACAGAGCACAAAACTGGGGCAACAACAGCTTGACGACTTAAATTCTTCTTCGTCTATACTGTATTTGTATTTACTATTAAAGCTACATGCTCTCTGTGTGATGGCACACCTCGGACACTGGCGATCAAATATATGAAAGAGGCGCGTTCCTAGCACACAGTCTAAGCTTGTGTAGGTGAACGCCTACTATGCTTGTATGAGTGAAAAATGACAGGTCGACTGTTCGCGTTTTTGACAGGCGGTAACTGTGAGGTAAGCGAGAGGGGGTGGGCGGCACATTCAGTGGGGAGCGGGAGTGTCCATACTGTACGATAGTATTATTTATTATACTGTGGTGATGGTACTACACTTTAATTTAAAGATAAACTAAAACAACAAAAAAAAATTACCCTGTCAACACTATGTACCTAAGTTGAAAAAGCCACAAGAATAGTCTACATTCACACAGTTTCAGTACAACAGAACACTCATACCTAGTCCCATTTATCCAAACCAACCGGTAATAATTCAAACATATACCTATACTTGGCTCGGAGTTGTACAGCCGAGTGTAAATTCGGCAGGCCACTCCAATAAAGCACTTGACGTCTGATAGAGAGCCATATGCCGCGCGGAGCCAATCCGCTTGCGCCGAGACAAAGGACTTGGCTCGACTCGACTCATCAAGCGATCTCTGAATACGTAAACACGTGGACCTTGCGATTTTGTAACTTACAATTAGACTAGAATGAAATTTTTAGACACAATGCCAGAGAAACAAAATTATGTAAAGAATATTTGCTCTCATCTTTTTAGAATAGAAAACAAGGTTTTTTCTTTAGAACGAAAGTTGACACAGCCTTGCACTGTGTGCACCATATGGCCTGGCCCCGTAGCCGAATGGCATTTCTACGACGCGAAACGAAAACGAAACGCCGCGAAAGGTAGTCTGGCTCTGTCACGCCAATACGCAAGAGCGATAGAGATAGATATCGAATACCGAGATACGAGCGTTTCGTTTCGCACGCTGTGTAAATTGTTGAACATTTACTCAACCAAACATCAGCCGAGTTTAAACAATTCTTATTTATATGATGATGACGATGATGGTTTTGGTTAAAGAGGAGATATAGCGACATATTGCTATGTCATCTAAGAAATATTGTTAAAAATTGGGCTGAGAGAACAATTCTCTTTAAAAAAATCTACCAAGACAGCATATTTTAACCGATCGTGAACGCTACACCAGACAATAGTTATTTGTTATACAAGGGGGCAAAGTTGTATTTTAACGCCGAGTGTGGAATTGAAAAACGAGCAAGTGAAAGGATTCTATAGTTGAACCACGAGCGAAGCGAGTGGTTCGAGAATAAAATCCTGAACTTGCGAGTTTTTTAACGCACGAGAAGTAATAGTTATTTGTTATACAAGGGGGCAAAGTTGTATTTTAACGCTGAGTGTGGAATTGAAAAACGAGCAAGTGAATGGATTCTATAGTTGAACCACGAGCGAAGTTTTTCAATACGCGTTTATCACTGCTTCCAGTAGTTCTACAGGTGGTAAATCATCTTTATTACTAGATTCACCTACTTTTATCAATTTTAAAGCAAGTAATTTGACTTTATTCAAAGTCAAATTACTTTACCCACTAATGGATAAAATGCGTTTTTACCCGCTGGTATTAAAGGACAAAACATGTGTTTCCGAGCTAGCGAGGGGAAAAATATAAATACATCTATAGATGTCGAGAGATATGTAGTGTTTGCAAGCGTGAAAAACTTTACCACTTTGACGTTCCATGTAAATCTCTCATATAGGTCAAAAATACCACAATATTCACCACAATGTAAACTACGTTCTAACATCCATAACAGTAAAATACTTGACATAAACCTTGCGCCTTATTCCCACATCGGCGTGTAAACAAACGGCCATCCAGCCGTTTAGGAGGCATTAATGGCGTCAAGTCGTTAGATTAATTAACGGCTGCACTTTACAGCGGGGATTGGACATGCTCCTGGGTTGTACAGCTCTGAGCTTAGACAACTAGTACAATGCTAGGTTATTCCAAAATATATGCCAATAAATGTAAAATAATGATTGTTTTTCCTTCTAATGATCCTTAACTTGGGCGAAATAACTATTTAAAAAGTAGAGAAGAATGCGGACTACGTTTTAAATATAATTATTAAAGAGAGTATAGCTTTGTACAGTCATTAATGGCTGCACGTTATTTACAGCGTGGACATATTCTCGCCTTTTTGGTATTCGCCGAATATTGCCAAAATGCATAGCTATTGTACTAAAAAATATGTCGAGGATGTAGTTCTAAAAATCGCGCGGGTGCGTGTCGAGACAAGAGAATTCCTTTGGCAGGATTGGTCCTTGGAACGCAGGGCTGAATATAAAAACCGGAGCCACCAAAAACTGTGATTTAAATTTTGAAGGCGAGTGACTCTCACCATTTCATGATATTTTTATTATGAAAGCTACCAGAAAGCGTATGAAGTAAAATAATGTAAAATTTGTAAAAATATGTCTACCAAAGATATTTTGTTCTCACAACCACGTAAAGTTCACGTTATTGATCGTTTTTGAGCTTTTGCACACCCAACTACTTAAAAAATAAATCCATACTAATATTATAAAGATGATTATTATGGAGACGATGGGACCTTGGTCGGCAGACATGAAATCTTTCATGGGTGCCCTGTCGACACGGCTGATAGACGCATCCGGCGACCCGAGGGCTGGCTTACCTCTCCCAGCGTATATCGCTGGCAATTCAGAGAGGTAATGCGGCCAGCGTCCTGGGGTCGATGCCGCATGAAGACTCACTGGACGGGGTTTTTTATGCATTTTTTTTATGATTTATTTTTCTCTTCTTTATAGTACCTATTATTTAACTTTTAGAATATATTTTTTTATTTATTATAAGTTTATTTTTAAGTTAGTTAGTTCAATTAGTTATATTTTAGTTATGTATAGTTATTTTAAGTCTTTTTACAAATTAAACTACTATCATATTATAAATGGAAAAGTGTATGTGTCTGTTTGTTTGTCCGTCTTTCACGGCAAAGCGGAGCGACGAATTGACGTAATTTTTTAAGTGGAGACAGTTGAAGGGATGGAGAGTGACATAGGCTACTTTTTGTCTCTTTCTAACGTGAGCGAAGCCGCTGGCAAAAACTAGTAGTCTATAAAGACGATCGGTCTGGCGCAGTCGGTAGTGACCCTGCCTGCTGCGCCGCGGTCCCGGGTTCGAATCCCGGTAAGGGCATTTATTTGTGTGATGAGCACAGATATTGTAACAGTTAAAATTGGGCTGATTGCTGTTACTCACCGGTTCGCACAGGGTTAGCATGAGCTCTTTCAAATATGTCCTCAGGGCGCCTTACTGGGTTGTGATGTAAATAAAAGTTGCGAATATGCTGGAGAAAGCCTTTTAATTCTGGATATACTACGTCACAGTCACTCTTTGAAGATTGTCCACTGATGTTAAGATAAAGTTCAAATTAAGCTTAACTAACCTTGCAATCACTTTTTAATTACACATACGGAATCCTGTACGCTGACGCTGATGCCTTCAGGAAGCAGGTCCCAGGGTTAAGGTGTGAGGTGGAAAGCAAGCTCAAACACAGGATGCGGTCCGAGGTTCATTTCCCATCAGCTATGGCATTCTCTCGTGCAATTGATCAGGATTTCATAGCGACACAAGGACCCCTATAACAATTCGAAACCCAGCTGTAGAACCAAAGTAATCTTGCAAAGCTGACACGTGCTATGTATAGTTTTGAGGTTAAGTAGCGGTACTTACAGTATTGGGAATTAATTTTCTTCAAAGTAGTGCTTTCTCCAGGTTTTTTTATGTTAATATGTTACGACTATTCATTTTAACCGCCCAGGCTGCAAGGTGGGACCTCCGGTGAACCACATTTTATAAAAATCAATTTTCAGTCTTGTTTCCCAGGCGCTGTTCGTATTAGAAAAGAACGTCGGACTCTGACGCGCGCGCCAGCTATCGTCTGCGGATGTTTTTGTAACTAACTCCTTATCTACTTGGCTAACACGTATGTGCGCGCGAGTGGATGCCTTGAGCGGGCTTGTTAGTTCGATATTTTATCCCGAGAGGGCGCTGAAGTTAAATTAGTGACTTATTTATAATTAATTTATTAAAAACACAATTTTTTATTTTATGTTAAATATTTATGTTACACATCCGTTCCAGTTGGGTTAAAAAGTTTTTCGTAGCGAATAAACTTTTTTCTCATATATCTATATTTGTATGTACATTGTTAATAATTTAATATTATTATGCATAGGCATTTAGGCAAGACTATTTTCTCATGCGTAAATATTTACTATGTACTAACTTTATTGCTAAATATACGTTAAACGACAATTATGTTTGGCAGACAGTGAACATGCAATACCACCCGCCTGAATACTATATTTTCTACCTAACAATTTAATGTATTAAAGTATTTATTCTTACCTACTAATCTTACAAATAAGACGTGGCCAACGTCATAATTAAAGACGAGTACCAACACGTTTTAAGTAGTTGGGCTCATAAAATTTAATACTACTTGTTCAAAACTTACCTATACACCTTATCGTTGTGTTTAGGTATTCACTATAATTTTTTTTTTTTCAATTAAGTAAAAGGTGGATCCAATAAACCATGGTTTGATCAAGTGACACGTGTTTTATTTAAGTATTTAAGTATTGGTATCCATAAGGATACACGCTTAAGGTTTTAAGTCAAGATTTATCATAAAGTACCTACTTTCTAGATTCCCGGTACTATTATGTTAAGTATTTTATTAATTTCATGACCGATGGGTTAATAATTATATCGCGTAATCGTATATGTTGTGTTCGATGCACACAGATGTGGCATGTTTACGTGATCGACTGACCCCGTTTTCCGCTAGGTAATAACAAGTCACATTCCATTCTTATCTCTGTCACAGCTTACTATAGCCAAAGGGTTCACTAGTGATTAATTTAGAAAATGCATTCATACATCATATCTTACAATCTGCACTTATTATTAATGTATTAAGGACATTCTCGTCACGCGATATTGTCGATCTGCGATACTCAGGATTTTCACTAGCCTACTCCGCATTTTTTTTTAAATCCGGACTGCTTTCTGATATCCTAGCCAACCTATCTATAAGATAATTAGCACGCCGTGAAAGCTTTACAAGAAGTCTTCGGTCACCTACCTTGCTGGGTTCCGGAAGTTCTGATTCTAGACTCGCGATCTTTAGACTGCAAAGCTTGAGCTCGGACGCCGCATCCGGTGTTCCAGACGGTTCTCCCCTCATGCTTCCTCTCCTTGCTAGTTTGTAGACCTGGCGGATCCGCTTCCTCAAGGCATCCACGTTCACATCACTATCTGTGGATACACCAAGTACACCAAGTTCATATACCAATTCATCCTTATGCAAATAATCAATATACTTTTGGATAGACATCTTATATTAAGTTTAGTACAGTAGGTATTAATGTAGTCACAGGTATCCAAGGATGATGAAGTTAAGTTGAGCCAAATTATTTAAATTATTAAGTAAAATTAATTTCCTTGTACGCCTGAGACTATTCAATATCAATTATTTTTAACACAATATAGTAAAATTTGTTTTATGTAAAATTAAGTTACACTTCCTTACACGTGGTTAATAGCTGGGGAGTTTATTGCAAAACCTTAAATTTTTTGACCAAAGCATGAAACTTGGCACAGTTGTTCCTTATATCAAAATAAGCCGATTAAGATCGGGAGCCTTCGGGAGCCTCCCCCCTGGGGCCCGGGAGGGGGGGTCAAAGTACCGCTTCACCCGGCTTGGTTTGAAGAATTCTAACTTACCCCGTTTAGTTAATAGGTCATGTTTGGTATCGTTTTCGAGTAAATCAATAACGTAGAATTCGTTTTTAGTACTAAAATTATAATTTAATGGTAAATAAAATAAAAAAAAATAAAAAATTTGAAATTTTCATCCATGATTTACAAATTCAGGTCATCATAAATGACAAACTGTTTGCTTTTTCTATAAATAAAAAATATGACATGATAGCCTATTTAATATAGATTATAAAAAATATAACTTTTATCCACCTTTACTAACGTTAAGTTCCACAAAAAAATTACTTTAAGACGCGCGGCGTCGGGACGCCGCGAGCGTAATTTTAAAATGCCTTTATTTTAGAAACTATTAGACCCCGTTTAGCTATTAGGTCATTCATGTTTGATATCGTTTTCGAGTAAATCAATAACGTAGAATTCATTTTTGGTACTAAAATTATAATTTAATGGTAAGTAAAATTAAAAAAATTGAAATTTTCATCCATGATTTACAAATTCAAGTCATCATAAATGACAAACTGTTTGCTTTTTCTATAAATAAAAAATATGATATGAAAGCCTATTTAATATAGATTATAAAAAATATAACTTTAATCCACCTTCACAAACGTTAAGTTCCACAAAAATTACTTTAAGACGCGCGGCGTCGGGACGCCGTGAGCGTAATTTTAAAATACCTCTATTTTAAAAACTCTATTACACCCGGTTTAGCTATTAGGTCGTGTTTGATATAGTTTTCGAGTAAATTAATAACAAAGAATTTATTTTTGGTACTACAATTATAATTTAATGGTAAATAAAAAAAAAATATTCATCTATGATTTGCAAATTCAAGTCAACAAAAATGTCAACTGTTTGCTTTTTCTTTAAATAAAAAATATGATGTAAAAGCCTATGCGTATGTCACCAAACACCCAGACAAGTTTGGTGGAAACTTCCTTCACGAACTGCTTGGTGTCTGATGACCATGGTCCAAATGATTCAAATGCAATTGCCGCAAATATGTAGTTGTTTTTTAAAAATGCATATTTGGGCGTTGAAACTGGGCGTTTTGCAGCAGCAGTCCCTGGTTTCTGGGCCGAACGTTAGACGTTGGACGGAGCCAAGGTATCCACACAGGTCACGCCCCACGCCAAGGGTAGTCCCAGAAACCAAGGCAAAAGCGAGCAACCATCAGGCCGCTTTCCGTCTGCTGCTGACAAGCTGACAGGTTCGAGGGTTGTCGGTATGTTCGCTGTGCCGAGAGCCTTGCGGATTAAATCGTTAAGTGCAGCGTGTCACAAAATTCGGCCAGCACTAGACTGGCAGTGGAGTCCATGGTGTCCTAATGCGTCGGCAGCAAGGATGTGGTTGGCATGTCTTTAGCCCCAGTCTTAGACAAATGGCAGTATATGATGAAGTAAGGCAGCCTCGGAAGGAGGTATGTTCTCCAAGTGTCGATCTTTTCTAGTAAAGAAGTTCTTCCGGCACTCATTCACTGCTGCGTAAGGAACCTTGATCTGAGTGCATTGTCATTTTATTTAAACAGATTTTGCAACTATGAAATTACAACATTTTGGTGGATCACCTTCACTATTACACACTTACCTATCATACAAAATAATTACAAACTTTAGTAGAATTTGATTAGCCTATCTATGATATTGCTCCATCTCGTAATAGTTTGAAGCCTTGGGTGGCCATGTTTCTCCCTTGTTGATCGTTTCAAGCTGCGTTTATCATACCTATCCCATACTATGTCTAATCTGGAAACGTTTTCTTTTGGCTTTGAAGCTTAGCCAGGCCACCCAAGGTGTCAAACTATTACAAGATGGAGCAATATCAGAGGCAAATCAGATTCTACTAAAGTTTGTAATAATTTTGTATGATACGTAACGTAAGTGGGTAATACTGAAGGTTACGTGATCCACCAAAAAGTTGTAATTTGATAGTTGTAGACTCTAAAATGATAATGCACATATTGTTTCAGACCAAGTCGTTGCGTAACGGTGAATGAGTGGTCGAAGTACCTACCTCTTTAGGTACCAGAAAAGATCGACAATTGGAGAACATACCTCCTTCAGAGGCTGCCTTGCATCAGCATATACTGCGCACAGTGTACCAGGGGCCCATTTCTCGAAGCTACAAGTTACAATTTTCAATTGGTTGTCAATGTCTAATATGACAAGTTGCAAAGAGACTTCCGCTTGTAACTTGTAACTTGGACTTCCGGTTCGGGTGCCATCTTAGTGGCATCGCGTCGCGAATAATTTCTCCTTCTTTTGCTCATTAATGTTGTTTAAAGTGTAATATCGATAGCTTATTATGCAGTAAACTAATGTTATAGTGAGAAGCTGATGAAGAATTAATCTCGAAACGCGTTTAGCCCCTTTTTTGTCATCGACGGCCGATAGTCCACGTGCCCTTGTAAAATCTAGCTATCAATTTACAAGTGCCTACTACCGAACAACGTCGCACTTACCTTGACACTGGCAAAATAGTCCCATCAAGTGGGACTGAGGCCATTTATTAAAAAAAAAACTTGTAACTTTCAGTTTTGAGAAATGGGACTCAGGGCGTTCTTGTTTGGAGTCAGGCGTTGGTGCCACACCAAAATTTGCCAAGTCCGTCTTCTTGGGGATGGAAGGAAGAAGGAGACGAATGGGTAGTGTGGTACCCATTCGTCTCCTTCTTCCTTCCATTCCAGTCAGGCAACACTGAAGTGGCCAGTATATGCTTAGAAGTTACAAGATGTAAATGTAAATCAGGTTGCAAACACGATGCAACTGCATAAAGAGGGTAGAGCCTTCTTTATGCAGTTCCATATGTACCCAGCTATGTCTCTGTGAAGGGAATGTATAGTATGAGTATGAGTAATCTGTCAATTAGGACACCACAGACTAAACTATAAGTGCTAACTTTTCAGTGTTGGATACTCTATGGCAGTTCCGACTCAATTATAATAAGCTCATTATAATTGACTTTAGTTAACTATAATAATTTCAAAAATAGAACTTCATACAATTTCTATACTAATTTGCGATATCTGGCAAATTTTCCTGCATCTGAAACACATTTTTTTTATCTGTCGCGTTATTGGCCAATCAGAGACGGTTATTACAAACAATTGGTTGCTAGGTAGGTAATTCGATGTTGATACAACGGTGAACGACTCTATTGACATTAATTTTAACTTGCATGAATGGTGATATTTCCGTCCATTGATGATGAAGATGATGACTCGTAGAAAAAGTATTGTATACAATAGTGATATAATTAAGCTTTTCACTCTCGTACCGTACTACACATGGTACTTGACTGAAAAGTTTTGTATTATATCACGATTGTATAAAATACTATTATATAAATTTCTTACAGGATTCACTACAATGAATAAATAACAGGTACAGTCGGTCTTTAGAGCGTGTGGTCCGACCCGAGTGTTGCCGTTGTCGACACCGGAGTCAATAATAATGAATCTTTTTCTATTTATGCATTAACACACCTCTGACACTGGCGATGAAAGAGGCGCGTTCCCCGCACACAGTCTAAGCTCGCGTAGGTGAACGCGTACTATCCTTTGTGAATAGGCTTTAATATCATATTTTTATATTTATAGAAAAAGCAAACCGTTTGACATTTAAATATGGTGACTTGAATTTGCAACTCACAGAAAAAACATTTTTTTTTTATTTCATTTAACATTAAATGGTCATTTTAGTACCAAAACTAAATTCTACGTTATTTATTTACTCGAAAACGATACTAAACATGACCTAATAGCTAAACGGGTTCTAATAGAGTTTTTTAAAATAAAGGCATTTTAAAATTACGCTCGCGGCGTCCCGACGCCGCGCGGCTTAAAGGTTTTTTTTCTAAAACTTAACGTTAGTAAAGGTGGGTAAAAGTTATATTATTCATAATCTATATTAAATAGGCTTTCATATCATATTTTTTATTTGTAGAAAAAGCAAACAGTTTGACATTTATGATGACTTGAATTTGTAAATCATAGATGAAAACTTCAATCTTTTCATTTTTTTTTATTTTATTTACCATTAAATTATAATTTTAGTACTAAAAATGAATTCTACGTTATTGATTTACTCGAAAACGATACCAAACATGACCTATGAACTAAACGGGGTATGTTAGAATTTTTCAAAGCAAGCCGGGTGAAGCGGTAATTTGACCCCCCCTCCCGAGCCCCAGGGGGGAGGCTCCCGAAGGCTCCCGATCTTAATCGGCTTATTTTGATATAAGGAACAACTGTGCCAAGTTTCATGCTTTGGTCAAGAAAATAAAGGTTTGGCCTCTTTTTGTCGATAAACGTCCCCACTATAACCTTAAACTATAAAATTAAACTCGCTATTTTAACACTTTAAGTCCATAACTTTCCAGATAATTATTTATCATCACAACTCAGTTTTTCCAGTTTAAGGCCAAACGGTGGGCAGCCACTTTGTAACAGTTAAAATTGGGCTGATTGCTGTTACTCACCGGTTCGCACAGGGTTAGCATGAGCTCTTTCAAATATGTCCTCAGGGCGCCTTACTGGGTTGTGATGTAAATAAAAGTTGCGAATATGCTGGAGAAAGCCTTTTAATTCTGGATATACTACGTCACAGTCACTCTTTGAAGATTGTCCACTGATGTTAAGATAAAGTTCAAATTAAGCTTAACTAACCTTGCAATCACTTTTTAATTACACATACGGAATCCTGTACGCTGACGCTGATGCCTTCAGGAAGCAGGTCCCAGGGTTAAGGTGTGAGGTGGAAAGCAAGCTCAAACACAGGATGCGGTCCGAGGTTCATTTCCCATCAGCTATGGCATTCTCTCGTGCAATTGATCAGGATTTCATAGCGACACAAGGACCCCTATAACAATTCGAAACCCAGCTGTAGAACCAAAGTAATCTTGCAAAGCTGACACGTGCTATGTATAGTTTTGAGGTTAAGTAGCGGTACTTACAGTATTGGGAATTAATTTTCTTCAAAGTAGTGCTTTCTCCAGGTTTTTTTATGTTAATATGTTACGACTATTCATTTTAACCGCCCAGGCTGCAAGGTGGGACCTCCGGTGAACCACATTTTATAAAAATCAATTTTCAGTCTTGTTTCCCAGGCGCTGTTCGTATTAGAAAAGAACGTCGGACTCTGACGCGCGCGCCAGCTATCGTCTGCGGATGTTTTTGTAACTAACTCCTTATCTACTTGGCTAACACGTATGTGCGCGCGAGTGGATGCCTTGAGCGGGCTTGTTAGTTCGATATTTTATCCCGAGAGGGCGCTGAAGTTAAATTAGTGACTTATTTATAATTAATTTATTAAAAACACAATTTTTTATTTTATGTTAAATATTTATGTTACAATATTTGTTCCTGAGTCACGGATGTTTTCTTTGTATATAAGTATTTGTATATTATATATATTGTTGTCTGAGTACCCACAACACAAGCTTTCTTGAGCTTACCGTGGGACTCAGTCAATCTGTGTAAGAATGTCCTATAATATTTATATTTATATAAAGACGACATTGAGAGTAAAATTATGAATGCGATATGGCATTAAGTTCGCCTATTGTACATTGTGATTCTTTGTTCAATAAAGATTAAATAAATAAATATTTTTTATGACGACGAATTGGTGTACATAGTACATTAGTGTACATTAGCGCCCGCTGCTGGCGGTGCCAGCGGCGCAGTGTCACGCAAAAACTCACCGCTTCCTCGAGCTTCGACACTTCTCAATGCGCGACTGACGTCAGCACCTGATTCCGATTTGTTTGCTTGGAGATGGAAGACAGTGTATCTTGAGTGTCTGAGGTATTGTGAGACGATGGATGATAGGCCTTCCACGGCCGGTGTATGATATTGTAAAATAATTGTATGTTATGTGTATCGTTGAAATATTTTTTTTGAAATTGTATGTTTTTGTCCATGTTAGTTTAAAAACTTATTAAATAAATAAATAAATAACTTATTCGTATTCTATTTTGTACATTCTAAACCAACATAAGTCAACACTGCTATAAGAAAGGTCTCCGAAATCCGGCTGCAGTATGGCCCGCCATTATCCAGTCGGACGGGGACAAACGACATCGTCAGGTGATATCAGTTGCAGCTGCTCCAGATTCACTTACGGACTGATGGCAATGCAACTTGATACAGCTTAAAGACTATTTCCACCTTTGAAACTATATAGAAACGATTTTGTTTGTGTTTGGCCTGATGGTTTGTTTATATGGATTATATGAAAAAGGCGCGTCGCACACAGTCTAAACTCGTGTAGGTGAACGCGTACCATGCTAGTATGGTTGAGATATAAATTAAATTAAAAATTAAAATTTATTTATTTCAAGTAACACAACTCATAATTTACAATAAAATATAAAAAATACACAGACACAACACACATACTAAAAAGTCAAGCAGCTGTGATTGACACACTGATAGGATAACCCTTATCTATAGTTATTCCTCACTGTGTCAACCACAGGTGCATGAAGCCTATATGACAGGTCGATTGGTCGCGTTTCTGACAGGCTGTAACTATAAGGTAACCGAGAGCGGGTGAGTGGCACTTTCAGCGGCGAGCGGAGATGGCGATAGTAATTATATACTCTTTATTATACTGTGCCATTAGTCTACCATTTGTATTTTTTTTATCTGTGCAATATATTTTAAATACATAAATAAATATCTGAATACTGGTTAAGGGTCAAAGTAATATTTGCATTATTTTATCGATTTTAATGTCCATACTTCTGTTTATTAGTATGAGCATAGTTACGATGTGAATTAAGCTAATTAGATCCAATTGTAGTATCAAGATCACATTATTTCATTAGCGCCTAAAACAAGCAGTAGTTAGACAAGATTGATATGTATATTGGCTTATTAAGTTACAAAAAATACATAAATTATAAGTTGAAACATTTATTAATTAACAGTAAAGTTTAATTACAACTCTTAGGCACAGAGAAAAGTTACTAAATGAAAGAATAGACATCTATATATACAACAAATAATCAAATAATGAACTACTTATCTAGAAAATTCCAATTTGGGTTATAATTATAAACCTAAGATTTTTGTAACAGTTGTTAAGGGAAATCAGTCAGTGATAACAAAATGAAGTCGCAAATTTCTAACAATAGATATATACGATTATTATATTATACTACCTATATTTCCCTGTGATATTTTCTCAGGTATTATCTAGATAAGTGATTAAAAGATAAGTCTAAACGAATAGTCCAATAGGTACGGCGCTGAGATATCTCCGAGCTGCGACGCATAAACACCGCTTGAAGCGGGACTTTGTTTTAATTAAGACCATCTGCTTAATAATTTGTAGAGCTGTAAATTATAAAAACGACTTGCTTATTCTGAGAAAAATATGGAGAAAAGACGCTTAGAGAAGTTTCTTTACTCGATTGACAATGCTAAGTTAAAAATAAAAGCGCAAAGTACTTACTTACTTTGTTTATTTTCATACCTACGTACTAAAAATTTAAATATTTAACAGTAATGTCTAGGTATTTTTTTTTCATCCTTTCTCAAACATTATTTACTACAAAATAAGCTACTCTAAAAGTATGTTTTTTGTTATCCGACATTTTAAACAATTATAAAGTTAAATTTTATGTGTGATGATGGTAGGGCAAGTAAAATTTTATAAATACAGTACAAAATAGTGATGTTCTGATAAAATACCCTTTCTTGCAAAAATTGATTGAGTTTCAAAAATTTATTATTCTCATCCCATTTTCTCAAAACGAGATTTTTGGGAAACATACAAGTAGATGAAACTGCTGAGAACAATTTCGTTGACGTTCATTTAATAAATTTGGTTCCGATCTTCGCTTTGAAAGTTCAAATCTCAAGGATAATGCTGCAATTAACATTTATTTCAGAATTTATTTAGCTTTTATTAATATCTTGAACAATTTTATAATTTTTCTTAGGTAAATAAAAAAAAAACATACAAAACCTGAAAGCACGTATCGCAAACAAAGTAAAAAGCGTTTTATTGGTGCGTAATTACACGTAACTAGCCTTTGTGTTGCGCGCCCGGCAACTATAAACGAGATGTTAAAACGCTAACATGGCCGTTTACCGTTACAATTAATTGCACAATTTTAATTACTTCTCATTCCGTAACATAGAGATTTCCTGCGAGTACAGGCATGTAGGTCATAAAGACACGCGCGGCACTCATCAAGCCCTCGATATTTCACTGCATTACGAGCCGTGCGGCGGACAACTGAAGTTAATTGGATGCGCTGGCTACAGCGGGCCATGAAATATGAAACAAGCTGAGCGCGTTTATCCACAGGTGAGCGCAAACCTATTATCCTTGTGTAGGTGTAGAAGTAGCTCGGCGTAACATGTGGCGTCTCGTTATCGAAGCGGCTTCCGTTACCGCCGAGGATAACGGCGGCGGTGACAGTTGACGAGTCGGCAACGTCGCGCGTCGGCCCACGTCGAGCTATTTACAAAATACCGACTCGCGATAAAGGCAGGCTAATTTCAATAGAAATACGCTAGTGATTATGTTACAATGCGGGCTTTGCATGATGCTATTTTCACATTAACTTTTGTAAAACATGCAAACTGGTTTAGATTTAGAAAACATAGAACGGAACCACGATTTTCGAATGAAAAATCATAACTAAAAAGCAAAACTGCAGTTCCGTAGAGTAATAATTCATACAAAATTTTCCGATTTTTATTTCGAAACACTCGCAATAGACGGAGAGCTGGCAGGATTTTGGAGTAGGTCCTTGAGGCAACCTGGAAAGGTGCTCAGATGCTTCTCTGATCATAGCCAACATCAGGTCTGCAAGTCTGGCAGCTGGGGAGCGGGGCTTTATCGAGCTATGAATTTTTGAAGATTTAATTTTTTGAGGCCCAAAAAAGGTGTTTGAGGCAACCTAGAATTATTAAAAAGTGAAAATAGAGTTCCTCAGAAGTCGCCTAGTATTTATGCCAGATCATTTGGCCGGGTCCTTCACCGTGCCAGAACGGTACAAAGTGGTAAAAAAAAAAATTCCAAAAAAGGTTCTTGAGGCAGTCTGTCATTTTTACCAGTGAAAGATGAGGGTCTAAATAGCTATGGAAAAATAATGCCATGACATGAGGTGGGGTCCGTACCCTGCCATTCGATCTTGAAAGTCAATTTTTTAGTTTTTCGTAAATAACTCGTAAACGGTGGCCCGCAGCAAAAAAATATGTTAAACAGAAAATATCTACATAAAATTTCCTATATGAAAGGTTATATACGTTTTTTCGATAGGATCAATATATAAATGGATAATTTAGTAAGAAAGTTTTTTTTAATCGATTACATGCTCCGTTTTTCGTCAATACCTCGTAAACGGTGGCCCACAGCAAAAAATTATGTTAAACAGAAAATATCTACATAAAATTTCCTATAAGAAAGGTTATATAAGTTTTTTCGCTAGGATCAATTTTTTAGTTGGAAAGTATTTTTAAATAGATTTTTGGGCCGTTTTTTGTTGATAACTCAAAAACGGTGGCTCACAGCCAAAAATAATGTTAGACAGAATTAATCTACATAATATTTTCTACAAGAAAGGTTCTATAAGATTTTTCGCTAGGATCAATATTTTAGTTGGAAAGTATTTTTAAATAGATTTCATGGGCAGTTTTTTGTTAATAACTCGAAATCGGTGGCTCACAGCCAAAAATAATGTTATACAGAATTAATCTAAATAATATTTCCTACAAGAAAGGTTCTATAACATTTTTCGCTAGAATCAATATTTTAGTTGGAAAGTATTTTTGAATAGATTTCATGGGCCGTTTTTTGTTAATAACTCGAAATCGGTGGCTCACAGCCAAAACTAATGTTTCACAGAATTAATCTTCATAATATTTCCTACAAGAAAGGTTCTTTAATATTTTTCGCTAGAATCAATATTTTAGTTGGAAAGTATTTTTCCAACTTCCCGGACCGCCGGCGAGTCCATCAGGGACGCTCCGGGCCTTAGGCCCTACGCGGAGCTCGGCCTTCGGCCTTCGCTCGGCTCCGAAGCTCCACCGTTGGGCCTTCGGCCCGCCGGTTACGCTTGTTTAAGACACTTTTGTAAGGAAATTGTATGGGAGCACTTTATGCCCGCAGTGAAATTACTTTGATTTGGCCCGGGTGGGAGCCTAAAGGTGAGCTCCGTTCCTGCGGCCCTCCGCGGGGTCGGCCTTCGGCCTCCCACCCTGAAGCTTGCCCTGCGGGCTCGCGAAAATACTTGAAAAAATTATTTTGCCATAACGGCGGCCATCTTGGATTTTCGAAAAAAATTTTTTGACATTTGTATTTTAGGGGCCCATACCTCTCCGCATGCAAAATTTCAGCGCGCTCGGACCAACTTGAAAAAAAAAGTCGGCCATTTTGAATTTTTTTGATGCAACTTTTTTCTACTCGGGCTCCTGTATGACATTTGATCGAGCACCCCCCGGCTATCTCTTACGGTTTAAAAGTTGCCATACAAAAAAAGTGGATTTTTTTTTTCCCTTTTGTAGCATTTTTCAAATTTTTTTTATATCATTCTAATCTAGACCCTAGAGAGATTCTATGACCAAAATTTGAGCACTCTAGGATAAACTTGAAAAATCGACAAAAAACAAGTCGGCCATTTTGAAAAAAATGGCGGCCTCAAAAACTGCCCAGGGTCCTCTATGACATTTGGTCGAGCACCCCCCCAATATCTCCCCCCGTTTAGCCAGGCCGTCCAACATTTTTTGACCCAAGAGTCGCAGACCAGATTCCATATTTTTCCCACACGTCTCCCCGCTCCCTCTATACAAAGACACTTCGACCGTCGAAATCGGTTTAGCCGTTCTCCAGATATAGGGAGAGGTTAGAAATCAGTGGGGTTGCAGCTATATATAAGACCGTATGCCTGTTTGCCACCCACGGGATCAAGATTTATTAAGTCGCAGTATACAGCATTTCTCGGAACTAGCTACTTACGAAAGCAAGGAGCGCCGGACGATCGAACGCAAGTCCGTTGTCTACGACCTACGAGCGCTCGGCGCAGACTGAGCGGGCCCGTATCAACACAGTGTATTTTATTCGAATTTTAGGTGCTTTAAAAAAATGTCTGTCGACAGAAAGGTATGTCCTATATGTATAATTTTTTTCTTATATGTCAACAAGAAGTTCTAGTTTAGGATAATATTATTTAAGAGTTACAATAAATGCAGGAATCCCAGGAAAAATACATAATGTAAACCTCTTTTTATCGAAAAAATGGGGAAGATACGGAAGGTTATTTATTAAATCCACCATTTCAAATAAATCTTAAAATGTCAAACTATGATTACCTCGTACAGCACGGGGAGCATGGTCGCGCGATAGACGATAAAATAGCAGGCCGTCCCTATCGCACTATTTGTAAGTGCGATATCCGGACGGCCTGATATTTTATCGTCTATCGCGCGACCATGCTTCCCGTGCTGGATATAACAAATAGGATTGTGATCATTTATTACCCCAAATAACATATTTAACAGCACAATCACGATTCTAAACGAGTGATCCCACTACGAAATTTGAAAACGTCTACCGAAAAAACTGGTTTGTTTTAAGTATAAAAAGACATATTTTAAAATATTATATTATGATTAACTAGCTTAAGATATGTTCTTTTAGGAACATTATCAGTTTTTTTAATAATCACTTAAGTATAGTTTCTTTATAGTTTTGAATGAAAAATGTTACATTTTGCAAAAAACGCTCTTCTTTAGGAATAAGGCCTCTTAACCTTGGTTGATTCCGTTTCGCGCTACTTAGATAGAGGGATGCAGGTGGACGTGCTGTACTTTGATTTAAAAAAAGCCTTTGATCGCGTAGATAACGACGTACTCTTAAGCAAATTATGCAGCATTGGTTTCTCGCCTAAACTGTTTTGCCTTTTTGCTAGTTATCTACGTGATAGACGGCAATATGTGCAGCACGGATGCTTTGTGTCGACTGTCGAGTGCCTACCCCACCCGTTCCGGGGTCAGTCAGGGCTCTATTCTGGGTCCTCTGCTCTTTGGTGTTATGGTCAATGATCTGGCCTTGGTGCCTAAGCATGCGCAATGCCTACTCTATGCTGACGACCTGAAACTAATTTACAGGGTCCAGGAAGATTCTGACTTACAATCTTTACAAAGTGATATTGATCGGGTTTATGAATTGAGTCTTGTAAACAAACTTCTGAAACTTCAGTTCAATGTTGACAACTGTGCGGTTATTACTTTTTGTAAAGCGCGTAGTCCCCTGTGTAGGCAGTAAGTATCTCCTGGGGTGGAAACCCATCGCCCGTGTCACATTGATACGGGACTTGGGGGTTGTTTTAGATTCCCACCTTAACTTTCATGAGCACATGACAATGCTTGCTGCAGACTGTTACCGCAGGCTTGGGTTTGTTGTCCGCAACGCCAAAGAATTTGACAATCCCAGGGATATAAAGCTTCTTTATACTGCCGTCATGAGAAGTAAGCTTGAGACAGCCTCAGCCTTTTGGAATCCCCATGAAGCGCCCTACATCCTGCTGCTCGAAAAGGTCCAAAAAAATATTTTTGCGTTTCTTTTATAAAAAAATGTACGGGTATTACCGATTCTTGTACCCAACAAAATTCCTTTTGGGGACGTTGGGTTTCTTCTCGTTAGAAGTTAGGCGTAATGTCGTGCTGATGTCTGTTGCATGTGGTATTTTGAAGGGGGAGTCAGATTGCCCGGTTTTAGTATCCCAGCTGGTCCGTCTATTTGTTCCCTCTGTGACGAAATATGCTTTTCGTGATGCCTACATTCACGAAAAGCATATAACCCCTACTGGCGGTGCCGGCCGCTCGAACCGTGTTTTGCCGCAAGTAACCGCTAGTTCGTGCACTGCAAATAGTGAATGAGTTTTTAGACGTGGCACCTAATGTTGATATTCTTGCGAGCAGATGGGCGTTTATACGTGACGAATGCATGAGGTTTTGTGTGGGATTGGATGCTAGGCCTTCATCTGTTATTTATTAGTTATGTTATGGTATGTAATGTTTTGATTTTGCTGTTTATTTAATATTTAATTTTGTGTTACTTGTTGTAATGTTTATTTAAAATTCACGGTGCTTTAGTTTTGTATACTGTCATACTGTGTAATTTTCTTTGTGTAAATAAATAAATAAATCTATATAAATATAATAATATTTTTTAAAGTTATCATTATCAATTTTAGGATCAATAGATCCTAGCGAAAAAACGTACAAAACTTTTATTGTAGCAAATTTTATGTTTGTTATTCCCGTTGAAGATTGATTTAGCTGTGGACCACCGTTTTCGAGTTATTTGCAAAAAACGGCTCGTGTAATCTATTTAAAATACTGTCCTACTAAAATATTGATCCTAACGAAAAATCATACATAACGTTTCTTGTAGCAAATATTATATAGATTATTTCTGTTTAATATTATTTCTGGTAATGGGGCACCGTTTTTGATGTTATTAACAAAAAGCGGCCCATGTAATCTATTTCAAAATACTTTCCAACTAAAATATTGATCCTAGCGAAAAAACGTATAGAACCTTTCTTATAGGAAATTTTATGTAGATTTTATTCTCGTGAACATTTTATTTAGCTGTGGGCCACCGTTTACGAGGTATTTACAAAAAACGGCCCATGAAATCTATTAAAAAATATTTTCCAACTAAAATATTGATCCTAGCGAAAAATCTTATAGAACCTTTCTTGTAGGAAATATTATGACGATTAATTCTGTATACCATTATTTTTGCTGTGAGCCACCGTTTTTGAGTTATCAACAAAAAACGGCCCATGAAATCTATTTAAAAATACTTCCCAACTAAAATATTGATCCTAGCGAAATATATTATAGAACCTTTCTTGTAGGAAATATTATGAAGATTAATTCTGTGTAACATTAGTTTTGGCTGTGAGCCACCGATTTCGAGTTATTAACAAAAAACGGCCCATGAAATGTATTTAAAAATACTTTCCAACTAAAATATTGATTCTAGCGAAAAAACGTATAGAACCTTTCTTGTAGGAAATATTATGTAGATTAATTCTGTCTAACATTATTTTTGGCTGTGAGCCCCCGTTTTTGAGTTATCAACAAAAAACGGCCCAAATATCTATTTAAAAATACTTTCCAACTAAAAAATTGATCCTAGCGAAAAAAGTTATAAAACCTTTCTTATAGGAAATTTTATGTAGATATTTTCTGTTTAACATAATTTTTTGCTGTGGGCCACCGTTTACGAGGTATTGACGAAAAACGGAGCATGTAATCGATTAAAAAAAACTTTCTTACTAAATTATCCATTTATATATTGATCCTATCGAAAAAACGTACATAACCTTTCTTGTAGGAAATTTTATGTAGATATTTTCTGTTTAACATATTTTTTTGCTGTGGGCCACCGTTTACGAGTTATTTACGAAAAACTAAAAAATTTACTTTCAAGATCGAATGGCAGGGTACGGACCCCACCTCATGTCATGGCATTATTTTTCCATGGCTATTTAGACCCTCATCTTTCACTGGTAAAAATGACAGACTGCCTCAAGAACCTTTTTTGGAATTTTTTTTTTTACCACTTTGTACCGTTCTGGCACGGTGAAGGACCCGGCCAAATGATCTGGCATAAATACTATGCGACTTCTGAGGAACTCTATTTTCACTTTTTAATAATTCCAGGTTGCCTCAAATACCTTTTTTGGGCCTCAAAAAATTAAATCTTTAAAAATTCATAGCTCGATAAAGCCCCGCTCCCCAGCTGCCAGACTTGCAGACCTGATGTTGGCTATGATCAGAGAAGCATCTGAGCACCTTTCCAGGTTGCCTCAAGGACCTACTCCAAAATCCTGCCAGCTCTTGGACCACAACAATACGATTCAAACGGACTGTGTAATAACGGCGCATCAAAATCTCTCCGCTAGATTTGTCGACTCGATCGAAAAAATCACCGGTTCTACTCGACGGCGGTGGGTAATCCACGTGTGCCGTTGTGTGTGAAATTGAAATTAAAATTCTATTAAAGCGGAAAGATTCGAATAGAACATAAACATCTTTTTAGGGTTCCGTACCAAAAAAGTACAACATGAACCCTTATGGTGCGACTCTGTCCGTCTGTCACATTACCAAGTATCTCGAGAACTACACTAATGCTAATCAACTTGAAATTTTGAATATCTGTGAATATTGTAAACCTCTACAAGTAGAAAGTATAATTTTTTTAAACTTATTAATTTTAATTGTAGAAAATGGTCAAAATGAGAGGGGGGCAAACTGTAAATTTCAAGTTACTAGGTCAAGTGGGGTATCGTTAGAAAGAGCTCAAATTGAACGTAAATAAACTATTTTTAATATTTTTTTTGTTATGAAAAAACAATTTTTGTAGGAAAATGTAAAAAAAATACCCCCCCCCCGCCCCTATTCTCCGAAGTTTACCAACGAAAAATTATGAAAATTTTAGGAAATATTGGTTTTTATGCCAAATATTACAGGAGAAATGAAATCGTGTTTGCATCTCGGAAACTTTTTTTTTAATTCACAAAAAACTTTTCAGATGTTTTTTAACCACCCTTGAATGTATATCGTACTTCAAATGAATACGAGATATTACGTAAACCATCTTCTTTCAAATAAAGTAGAAACTGTTTAAAACGGTTAACATTATAAATAATTATCCCTGAAAAACGAACATACTATAAAGGTCGAACAAATTAGTTAGCGAATTCACCGAGAGATGGCGCTAATACACTATAATGCTCATTAGTACTTCTAGCTTCTAGTCAAGTCATTAGAGTTATATGAGATACATGAGATTGTTTTAACTAAGTAGTTTGAAATAAGTTTGTACGGAACCCTCGGTGTTACGAGTTAAGTTTATACATCGGTTATTTTGTATTAATTGTCATCGTCATGAGCCGAGGTTTCGTTTTAACGCGCATTGTCTCCAAGTGTAATCGTGTAGCCACTAACATAAATACCAATGTATTACAGTATTACTATTGTAAATTTTATTATAGAGCTAGAAAAAATAATGCAAACGACGGATAGAATGTTCATCCAATAGGACATAATTATTTTTATAATAAAATAGTATTTAAGTAAAAGATACAAATTATTGGTTAAAAATAGTACCAGAATCAGAAGCGGAAATCAATAAAATGAGGTTGTATTATGTTTTTACAACTTTACAAAATAAAATAAAACTATGGAAACGGATTAAATCGCGTATAATGAATTTAAAATACATCCCGACGTTTCGAACTCTTTACAGCGTTCGTGCCTGTCATATGTGGGACAGACGAAACGAAGCATTTCCACACGGGTGAAGGAACACATAGCGGATGTCAAGCACCGTCGGCAAAGGTCTGCAGTCTCTGAACATGTCATGGATAAAGTCAATCATGCTATAAAGTTTGACAAGCCTCTGGTTCTCGCTAAGGAGAAGCGATATATACCCAGAATGTTGCGAGAGGCCATTGAGATCAAGAAATATCCAAACTTTAATAGAGAGGATGGCTTTACTTTACCACCGGCTTGGGATCCAGTAGTACATCTGATAATGGAACAAGCACGACGAAGGCTGTGAGGCATTTGTGTTGTATGGTGTTGGACATTTGCAGTTTGTTTCTTTGTCAATTTTGTGTAGATTAATTGGTTAATTATTTTTTAACAGAGTAATGGTAAATTTTTTGAATATTGTATAACTAGCTTTATTAATAGTGTGTGAACCTGCCTTAGAAATCTATATTATTTGTGGTCATGGTTCGTTAATATTTCTTGTAAGTGGGTAGCTTTTGCACATTTTAATTTTTCCTCAGTCACCCGTTGACCACGAACGCTGTAAAGAGTTCGAAACGTCGGGATGTATTTTAAATTCATTATACGCGATTTAATCCGTTTCCATAGTTTTATTTCATGAGTAACTATCGCGGTAACCGAAGACAATATTATTTACAAAATAACTTGATTTATCCACGACACACCAATTATAATAAATCACAACGCCTTACAGAAGATCACAGCCAAATAGCACTAGACCCTACTCATAGTGTTGTGTTCCTGCCGGTAAGTAAGGCTGCCAGAGCTCTACGAGGGTGCGATGTGCTGGCAACGGAAGGACCTATACGGAACTAATTTGTTCCGTCTATTGTCCTTTGAGTCGTCGGTATTCCAAACCCTCCTTAGATCGTGTACACTCTTTTTTGCTGTGTACTTAACTCAGCAAAAAGGAGTGTACAAGTTTCTAATGGGTTGGCAACGCGCACGTGACACTCCTTGAGTTGCAGGCGTCCACAGATGACGGTGACCGCTTTCCATCAGGCGGACCGTATGCTTGTTTGCCACCGACGTAGAATAAAAAAAATGTGACGTGTTTTCATATTAAGTTAAAAAGAGCTAGCGATTCGGCAACATGTAACAGGAAAAATCTCAGATTACACAAATAACAATTGAATATTTGTCGGCTTAGTAATACTCTCCGAGAATTATATCTCATTTTTAGGGTTCCGTACTAAAAAGGTACAAAAGGAACCCTTATGGTGCCGCTCTGTCCGTCTGTCTGTCTGTCTGTCCGACTGTCACATTACTTAATATCTCGAGAATGACTTATGCTATCGATATGAAATTTGGAATAGTTATGAACATTGTTAACTAATTAAATTTATTAATATAAATTATAGAAAATGGCCAAAATGAAAGGGAGCGTTAGAAAGAGCTCAAACTACATCGCGTTTGTAAGATTTTTAAGGTCGGGTCAGGAGGGCGATTTTTGAATCTTGCATACGGGATTTTGTCACTAAAATGCCGATTGAAAACGGTGACTTGCTTATTATTTTCAATCACAATTTTCTGAATTCGAACACGTGAGACTCAAAAATCGGCCCGCAGGAGCGTCCTTGCGTTAAGTCATAATCATAAACTATTGAAGTCAAAATGTCTTGCTTTTCATTGGGCGTTCTCTAATAAATATTAACATTGTATATTAAATATAATATTACTTGTTAATCTTGTTATGAGGGAAATTGAGTCTAGTCAGGTCTGTAAAGTTAAATTGATGATTTGAAAAAATTGATTATTGAAAGTTTATACGGAACCCTCGGTGGGCGAATCCGACCCGCAATTTGCCGGTTTTTTATTTGTAATGTATACAGTTGGTATAAAAGACATGTTTCTCGAATGTTATATATTCCGGTGAGCATATCTAGACAGTCTGGCGGCGGCCTGGTTCGCCCGGGACATCTAGGATTCCGGACGGAATACCCTCTATTCAGAGCGATGACTTGTAGTTTTTATCTCTTACGCATTGTATAATGGCTTCAAGAAATGTACAAAAGAAATACGCGATGAAAATGTTATATGTTTTAGAAGCTTATTTGCATGTAGATATATCAATAATTATTTTAAAATTGAGTGAATTTATAAGTCATGTTTAGCTTCACTTTATGATTAGGTTTATTTTGGTCCGTCACTCTTTTGATTTATTTAAGTTACTGCAAAGTTTAAATAAACATGCTACAGTCCAGAGAAACGTCAGGCACAATCAATAGACTATCATGTACTTTTTGATATATTGCAATATGATTAGCAAATTTTGATGTCTGACAGCCTACATATCAGACATCAAAACTTGCCAAACCTCTATATACCTACTACGTATAACATAACGGTTAAAAAAATAGAACGCAATCGGAGACTTCTAGCTTCTGAACAGCTAGAAAACATTAGCGCTCGACAAATTTCCTATTTCATTTTCTTTAAATAATAACTAAACATCTTGAATACTTAGAAGTATATCTAAACACATGAATACCCAAATACATATTTCTATTTCTAAGTATTACTTAGCAGCGAATGCAACGGTCCCCGCGTAGAATGTAGATCGCATGTATATACTATACTATGAATAACAAAGGGTGTCATTAGTGTTCATGATATGCAGAAACGTGTTCTAGAAATAGAACAATAGAGATAAATCCGCGGCACTGCGCATGAACCGTTCGACAATGAAAAGAATGTGAATGTAACTAGAAAAATTATGTTCTGTGAATTATAGGCAATTTCAGAGATTTTCATGTAATTTGGTATGTTCATTCTCTTTGTTCATTATTATTATCTAAATAAAATTCCAGTATCTCTATGTGTGCTCGTGTTAAACTTAAAACTACTGAACGGACAGTCATGCAGTTTGCAACTAGCAATAAAGTGATTATTGAGCAAGGTTTAAGTGTATAATTTGGTAAATTTTGTGCAACCCCTTAGAAAGTGGGGCCGATCAAATATTATTATTATTAAAAATACTAAATACTATTATTTTTGTTTGTATTAAAATACTGCAATAAAAATGGTTTTAATAAGATGGCCTTCAAGGTACTTACCTAGGTTACTAGATAAGTTTTGCAATACACAAATATGACACAAGGAAGTGGCCAAGCACTATTTTTTTTTAAAACTATAGTTCCATAGACAATGTTTGGCGGGAAAACATTTTCGTTTTTTTTTTTAATTTCTTAAGAAAAAAAAAGTTTGAAGTTTAATCATGTCGGCGTGGTCTAGAGACGACATAAGAATTGTAATTCGCTACAACTTTGAGAGAGGCTTGTCGTTAGATGACTGTCTTAAGGAAATGCAAACTGTTTTTAAAGAAAACTGCCCTCATCGTACGACTGTTTATCGTTGGTTTTGTGAATTTAAACGCGGGAATTTTGAGGTTTCTGATGCACCAAGATCAGGACGGCCTAGTGACGTGTGTTTTTCAGATAACGTATCCAAAGTAGAAGAAATGCTGCGAGTTGACCGTCGAATGACCTATAGGCAAATAGAAGAATCCCTGGGCATTAGTGCACCAAGTGTTCACAAAATTTTGCACGACATTCTCGGAGTAAGAAAAGTTTGCACTCTATGGGTACCTCACGACCTTACCGAGGAGCAAAGGGCCTGTCGAGTTAAATGGTGTAAGAAAATGTTAAAACAATATGAAAACGGGTCAAGTGCTTATGTAAACAGCATTATCACAGGAGATGAAACATGGCTGTATTATTATGACGTGCCATCAAAAAGTAAAAATAAAGTTTGGCTCTTTGAAAATGAACCTACGCCAACACAACCCCGTAAATCTAAATCTGTTAAGAAAAAGATGATAGCTGTATTTTTTACAAACCGTGGTATAGTGGATCGAGTTGTTCTAGAGAGTCAGCGTACGGTAACAGCTACCTGGTACACTACAGAATGTTTACCTCGGGTGCTAAATAAACTTCAGGAAATCCGTCCCAACTCAAGACTCGGTACTTGGCATTTTCACCATGATAACGCACCGGCACATCGGGCGGCTCAAACAGTCAATTTTTTAAAGAATACCGGGATAAAAATGATTGAGCATCCGCCATACAGCCCCGATCTAGCACCATGCGACTTTGCATTATTCCCTGTTATCAAAGATAAGCTGAAAGGTAGAAAATTCACCAATGATGAGGAACTTTTAAGGGCCTGGGACAATGAGTGTGCTTTACTTCCAGAAAAAAAATGGAAAGATATTTTTGATGATTGGTTTTTACGCATGACTAAGTGTATTAATTGTGACGGAAAATACTTTGAACGATTGTAAAAAATAAAGTTGTTTTGCAAAATTTACCTAGTAACCTAATTTTAAATAAAATTATGGACTGATCTGGCTTAAATTTTAAATTGTTTCTGGTTTTTATGGTGATATTACTCACCCGATCGAGTTTTTAAACTTTTTGACTTCATATTAATATTCATTCGTTGAATTCAATAACATATCAACATTTTCTACGAGTAAATCGCAAAAGTTTAACGCTTTCCTGCTACGAGAATGCCGTAGCACGCGTCTACGATATTATGTGTAGCATTGTCGTAGTACGCGCTACAGTTCCCAATAGTTCAGATTATAATTTACGCGGCCAATGATGATCAGTATTACTTTTTTTTTATTTGCCAGTCCAAGTTTGTAACTATGAATATTTTGATTTTTCTTTCGGCACTATAACATATTTTTTTCATTTCATAATGTAACAATGAATGCTACAAAAATACAGTTAACTTTAAAAACCTACTTTAATTGATTATTATTTTATATTAAGGTCGCCCGCGTCAAGTAAAATGATCAAGAATACTTTTTTAGGGTTCCGTAGTCAACTAGGAACCCTTGTAGTTTCGCCATGTCTGTCTGTCCGTCCGTCCGTCCGTCCGTCCGCCCGTCCGTCCGCGGATAATCTCAGTAACCGTAAGCACTAGAAAGCTGAAATTTGGTACAAGTATGTATATCAATCACGCCAACAAAGTGCAAAAATAAAAAATGGAAAAAATGTTTTATTAGGGTACCCCCCCCTACATGTAAAGTGGGGGCTGATATTTTTTTCATTCCAACCCCAACGTGTGATATATTGTTGGATAGGTATTTAAAAATGAATAAGGGTTTACTAAGATCGTTTTTTGATAATATTAATATTTTCGGAAATAATCGCTCCTAAACGAAAAAAAAATGCGTCCCCCCCCCCTCTAACTTTTGAACCATATGTTTAAAAAATATGAAAAAAATCACAAAAGTAGAACTTTATAAACACTTTCTAGGAAAATTATTTTGAACTTGATAAGTTCAGTAGTTTTTGAGAAAAATACGGAAAACTACGGAACGTGGCCCGACACGCTCTTGGCCGGTTTTTTTGAAGTGAGAGTGAACTTTAGAGTGCACCTACTGCACTAACTGTTAAATTTGGAAGATAAATAGAATAGAATAGAATAGAATACATTTTATTCGTAAACACACAAAAGAGAAAAATATTACAAATAGGAACACATAAAAACGAGAAGGTGCCACGAAATGGTTCAGCCTCAGCATATTGCTGGCGACTTCTAGCGCTGATCTTCCGTGTAAACCATTCGGTAAAAAACAATCACGACAGGTAACATAAATAGCAAAAACGATTCATTTAATTACCATACTTTTATCCGAATAAAGTCAATTCAATAAGAGGAATGATGATTTGATGAAGTTGAATACAGAAACCAAAATACATAGCTCATTTATGGAATATTTATAATCAGCTCATTATAAACAATAAGTAAATACACGGTGCTCGTGAGCATTGAGAGAGATTTTAGCAACATATTCCTGATTCCATTTTAAAATAATCATTCTTATATATTAAAACCGAAATAAATTACACATATGAAAGAAAAAGTGACCAAGTCCTCTGGTGCCTGAGGCTGGAATCGAACCAGCGTACTTTCCAATCGCGGGAAATGCCTCTTAATCCGCTCGGCCACCCAGGTCACAGCTGTCGAGGTCGAAATTATCTCTCATATGAGTAATCTATACAAGGACTCGTAGCGCCCTTCTGTCCACCCCTAGGGCAGAACGGTATGGTTCTTGCCCCCCGTGTAAACCAAACTCAGGTTGGTTTCGACACAGCTCGAGAGATGGCGCTGCTAAATCAATTCTAATGAACACAAGTTAAATTATAATCTATTGAAAATATTTCAACTTGTGCTGTCTTAAAGTAGTCACACTACTATGTATATAAATTAAAACCAGCGCCATCTCTCGAGCTGTGTCGAAACCAACCTGAGTTTGGTTTACACGGGGGGCAAGAACCATACCGTTCTGCCCTAGGGGTGGACAGAAGGGCGCTACGAGTCCTTGTATAGATTACTCATATGAGAGATAATTTCGACCTCGACAGCTGTGACCTGGGTGGCCGAGCGGATTAAGTGGCATTTCCCGCGATTGGAAAGTACGCTGGTTCGATTCCAGCCTCAGGCACCAGAGGACTTGGTCACTTTTTCTTTCATATGTGTAATTTATTTCGGTTTTAATTTATATACATAGTAGTGTGACTACTTTAAGACAGCACAAGTTGAAATATTTTCAATAGATTATAATTTAACTTGTGTTCATTAGAACATTCTTATATACTTTTCTGGATTTCGCCTAGTTTCAGAGTTATTACCAATTCAAAAAAAAATTCCTTCTGTTACTCAGTACAAAAGGCTTTTTTAACGATGTTGTTGGAGAATAGTCTCACTATCCTCATTGATAGGTGTCAAAATGTGAGAAGTAAAACCTTTCAAAAAAGAGGTTTTTCGAAAAAAAAAAGTCAAATCTCATTTTAAGTGCCAGTTTTTGTATGACATTTACTTTTATGTGAAAACACTTTCAAAAATAGTATTTTTTTTTTTTTTTTTTTTTCAAAATGTTTTCATCTCTATTTACTTTTTTTATTTCTTTTGGCTTCAGTAATAGTTAACATCTCTCGCTATGCTCACGAGCACCGTGTATAAAAAGTGACAAAGTGATCCAAAATGTTCGGTATAACGTCTCATAAGACATTTCAATTTTAATTCATAGATTTAATTGTTAAACACGAAATTAACAAACCCCTCATCTGTAAATCATGTTTAATTTCCCAGCTTTATTACTCGCAACTCGGTGATTAAATAAGATGGCACGTCGTATGGAGTTTGAGAGGAGCACTCATAAATCCAGAAATTAGCGAGATCTCGCTGGAGTGTGTAAACAGAAGTTTGGATCTTGCGACGGTCTTGCTACTTTTATCCTGTGCGAGCTCGCTTTTAGTTTTGGCTAGTTTTTAGGGTTCGGCTACGCGGAAAAAGTGTATTTTATTTGAGGTTTGCAATAATTTTTATTACGCGAAAATGTCTGCGCTGCGAGCGATACTACATATTTTTAAAATAACAAAAAAAAAATCTCACCTCCGGCAAGACTCGAACCTGCGACTTCCTGCATATTATACATCGCAGAAGGTCGCAGGGCAGGTGTCAAATAATTAATAGAATAGCCAATACATTTGCCAATCATACCAGACTAGTTCTGAATCGGGCTATTATAGTCTTTCTGTGGACGAAATACGTATACAATCTCTGTTATGGAACAGCCAAATTGTTTGACCTGGGGGGTTACCATGACGTACTAAAGACGTTCAGTTTAGGTTGAGAGAAAGGGACACAGCTATAGCAGTTACATAGCTCCGTCCCTCTCTCTCAACCTAAACTGAACGGCTTTAGCACGTCATGGTAACCCCTCTGTACACGATTTCCTTCTCTAAATCTACAAACTTTTGTAGCACATTAATAGAAGCTAAAATAGCCCTTCTGTAAACGTGCGAAGAGCTTTGTGATATGCAGATAAGTTTGTGCCTCCATATTGGTGTACAAGTCTGAATCCGTTGCCATGGGGACGTTAACGGCTTCGCGCGTCGACCCGGTATGAAATCGGGTGACAAAGAAAGATAAACTTCAGATATTATTACAAGTTTCGTAATACATACCGTCCTTCCTCATATTATGAGATTGTTTTGGCTTGTTTATTCAGTTTTCACGGCAGAACGGGTTTACCAATTTCTCTGAAATATTGTAGATGGATCAGTTCGTGTTTTATGGAAATTGTTTTTTAAATGAGACGAGCAGATTATCATGTTCAAAAGAAATAAAGTACACCAATAATTATTTAATCAACAATGTAGTATACATTTTAAAGTTTCATTTATTATAAGTATTTTTTTACGCAAGAGATGATAAAAGTGTTCAAACCAATTGCATCACATTTGCTCGCGTTTTAATCCTTTGGACAGGGCAACAAGTATATTATTATGAATTGTGGTCGCTGGCTAGTGGCTGTACACTGCTTTGTCTCGCGACAAAGCCGGGCAGGACAGCGGGCCATATTGCCGCCACGGCTCATATTGCGTTATTTACCGGCCCGCAGAGGACAACTTTTTAATGGCACGATAACAGACCACCCGAGACCGGCGTTGCCGTTAAATCTCGAGCTCATAAATACGTTATGTAAACCCGCCCTAATAATTAGTCGGTTACGGCGTGTAGTTAAGTTTTATGGACCGGCCTCGAGAGCGGAAACTCTCAAGAAAAATGCTATTTAATTTGTCTGCCTCTTCTGAGCGACAATGCGGAAATGTTGTGTTATTTCGGACGGTTGGTTTTTCTACCCTTTTGGTATCGTTGTTTTAATGCGATTGGATTTTCCTCGAAATCCTTTGGGACAGTATTGAATATGTATAGTTGGGTTAACTTAGAGACCTTCACGTACGGACCCTCGGTAACTTTGAATATTTAAAATTTAGAGTAGGTACCTATTACTTTTCATTGCTTAGTAAGTTATCGTTGCAGTTGATATTGTTGAGTAAAATGCATAACACATAAAAAGTAAAAAGTGTGAGTTCCCAGAGTTTCTTAAAAAACCCCTCTTTTTCAAATTCCCATGCATATAATTTTTGGTCAAAAATATCTTAAAAATACTTTACCATTTTCTTATTCATACATTTTCATGCCATAAACCAACAGGCCTTTAATCAAGTAATTCAATCATAAAAAATACTGCTCTAGTACAAACGTAGTCCAATCTAGAGAAAATTGAGCATACGAGATGAATCATTGATAAGGATCCCGCGTGGCGGCCTGCGAGAGGCGGCGACGCAGGACGAGCGCGGGGGCGCCGCGGGGGGCCGGCCGGCCCACCACGGCCGACAATTACCTTATGCTCGTCGTGCTGCCAGTGCCACCCGAGCACCCGACTTGCCAACTCCTCTACAAGTTTCTTTAAATGTTCTTTCAACAGTTCACAAACTCCGGCGTTAGTTTGAAGCGTCTGGCGGAAGCGTTCTTAAGCGCGTGCTGTATTACAACGAGTACAGCGACGAAGCGAGATACGGAGTCATGCGGTCAGCCAAAAGGACACAAACCTACTGACAAGCTGGGTGTTGCGGGAGCCTAGCGGGGCGAGGGGGTGGGACGCGCCATTGGCTCGCCGGGGCACGCCTTCCGCCGCCGCCGGTGCCGCCGCCGCCGCCGCCGCCGCGCCGTCGCCGACGACGACCACTTTCAACCAACTCCTCAACTACCTAGTAACAACTATGATAACTTACCACTTCCTAGTCCCACGTTTTAAGTAACAGTGTTGCTGCTAAATTCCCAACACCCCGTCATTCTTTGTTTGTTTAATTGTAGTCATTACTGCCTTACATAAATGTATATAAAAAAAAACTAGATATACTTACCTAACATATTCATAAGTAAAATACAACACCAATTTATCCTTCACTAGCGACCCGCCCCGTCTTCGCACGGGTACTATACCTACATGTAAACCTTCCTCTAGAATCACTCTATCTATTAAAGATTTATGCATACATAGGGACATAGGGACAGAGAAAGCGACTTTGTTTTATACTATGTAGTGATAGTCATGAGCAGCCTAGCGATTTGACCAAACTTTTAACTTACTTAATGTTATTTTACACAAGTTTTGAAAAATATTTTTCTAAAAAAGGATGCGAAAGTACAGGGTACAGGTACACAACTTAAGCAAACATACTTATGCTGCATCCCAATTCCCGCGAAATAACTTAAATTTTAAGTGCAGATAGAAAGCGTGAGTATGAATAGACGTTATACACATAACGGCACAACTTTGCTCAACAAGATCTACGCAAACTCGAAACTTTGCATTCAAACTTTTAAGCAATAACCTAGTACATCCAAGAACTTATACTTTGGAAAAGAATAAAAGTAGAAAATCTTCAAGAGTTCCTGGTATAAACTTCCATCAATGTCACAATAAATACAATAAAATAATTTGCATGAAAATGCGAATTTAGTGTGAATGAAATTGTCTTTGCAAGAAAGTTCCTGAAGCCACGGGAATAATACAGACACGGTAGCTCACTTATTGTTATTTCATAAGTATTTTTTTATAGAAAATTTAAGAGAAAAAAAAATGTGTTTCGTAGCAAGTTATATTGCTGTAGGCTACTAGACTCATATCGAATTAAGCACAATAAATGATTGCCTTCTGTAGTATTTGACATAAAAAAACAATATTTATAGATTTTGGGTATTAAAAGTGTAGGTATGATGACTACGTATTTTCGATTTCGATTAAAAATGTTTGTAATTTTTTATTTATTTTGGCCACCCAAAACGCTTTCAGCGATGTAGTGCCGACATCGAATTCGAACTTACTTTATGTCAAAAGAAACACTGACATAATGAACTTTATGCCTCATACTTAAAAGTCAGAAAACGTTGTTTTCTAATATAATGACCGGATGCACAGATACTCTATAAATTAAAATGACTGTGTTGTTTTCGCCTGAATACATAAAAGTATGCTTTAAAAATGTTTTTTGCTGTTTTTAGGTCATAATAAAATATGGTAATATTTTATTTCGGTTAATTGGACAGTACTTAATCATATAAGACAGACTTTAAAAAAGGGTCAAGTAGCCTATTGTTCAGTTTAAGACATGCATATTGGTTTCTTACATTTTTTTAGCATAATGAGAAGTCAAATTTCTGGTGGCGACCATTTAATGCATTCTAATATTTCTAATGTAATTAACTCTCGTATACACATAACTATTCTAATATGTCCGAATTCTTGACATAACTTGTTATTGAAATAAGTTTCAATAACTTTCAGTTTCATTTTATTTCTTAAACGCAGTCTCATCCACATCGACATGAGTACGTTGCCAATCCTCACTTACAATGCCCACACGTGGTCACTTACAAATTTACTGTTACCAAACTGAAGGCACAACTCGGACACTGGCGATCAAATATATGAAAGAGTCTAAGCTCGTGTAGATGAACGCGTACTATGCTTGTGTGAGTGAAATATGACAGGTCGACTGTTCGCGTTTTTGACAGGTGGTAACTGTGAGGTAACCGAGAGGGGGTGGGCGGCACTTTCAGAGGGGAGCGGGAGTGGCCATACTGTACGGTAGTACTCTTTATTATACTGTGTTGAAGGTTTGCCAAAGCTCAAACGGAGCGCAACATATTTAAAGGTTGGAACCATTGCGTTGTGGTCAAAACCACCGGACTATATGGGAAGCTTTTGACAAGAGTAGGATACTTTAATGGCTTTTTTAAATATCTCCTAGTAGTGGTTTCATCCGGCTTACTATTTATTCACTGTGTACAATTTTTCAAAGAAATTGTACTGAGCTGACTTCCACAGGATCGCCATCGATGTCATGAAACAAAATTAAACACCTTAAAGGACTTTAAGCGTATTTTGAGCAAAATTATTCTCTCTATCCAATAATTTGACAGAACACGGGCAAAGCAGCCTGCCGACAGTAGGGCAATACTGTCGAGTACACGTCAAAGCAAACAAATCACTTTACCATACATTTGGTGAAACTGTGCCCCATTCTATCTACCCAATGTGAGGTCCCGTTGTTAGACGACATCTCGTTAACTGTTTATAAGAGCCGCAAAATTCAGCTATCTGTATGTAAGTATTGTAAATTTAAGTCACTATCCATGAACCAATTTCTTGGAGTTTACTCCAAGAAAATTACTGGCTAATTAAGTTGTAAAAACAAACAATGAAATAAGTATTAATGAAAAATACGTTGCGATTGTAATGTATGTAATACAGAATAATGTGATTCTATTATTTATTTTTTCTACTCCCGTACTGTTATTCGTGAGTTACAAGGTCGTGCATAGAACTTAAAAACCCTACATAAAAGATGTCAGGACAAGTCTATCTAGTCTATACCCTGAAAACATTTAGTAGAAGTAGCACGATATAGCTGTTACAGTTCAGTAAATACATTGCTACCAACTTAACAAATCAATTCGCAGAGTCGAGACGTTCATTGGCGACGCGTCGAATCGCATTCAAATGTATGAGAACTCGATACAACTCGGCTCGATTCGTCTTAGTGGCCAGGCTTCAAAGAACCATACCATAGACAGTTTTATTTTCATGTTTGCACTCAAACTGTATATTCAAAATGGTAGGCGGTCCACTAGATAACTAAGATGACTGAAAGTAGGTAGTATTTGTTGATTTATAATTTTCTTTCCAAATAAGTGCTTGGTCGTAGAAAAAGTATTGTATGCAACGGTGTTTAACTGAGTCAAAAAATGCTCGTGGCGTCTTTATTAACAATTTTCGGCTTCGCCTCAAATTGTTACCCACGCCACTCACCTTTTTTGGCCTCTTTTAACCACCAGTTGCATAAAATACTATAAAAATTGGCTAATTAAGTTCTAAACAAACAAAGAAATAAGTATTAATGAAAAATACCTTGCGATTTTAATGTATGTAATGCGGAATGTGTGTTGAATCTCAATACAATCCACATAAACTAATGTCATACACCGTGTTAATTTTTATTTTCTGTTAAATTCTACACGTCGTTATGTTTATTATCACTATTATCAGGAACCACCTGGTATATCACGTTTTGTTAAGTTCGAAAAAAAGCGTGAGAGATCCTTAAGAATAACATTTAAGTTAGTGTCAAGTAAATGACGTTACGTTGGCGTTTATAGATTTTGGATAAAACATACAGGGTGCGAGAAAAAGGTCAATCGCCAATCGATCCCATTCCTATCAAAAATTAAAAGCTTGTATGTAAAGGGACGGCTAGAAAATCCACAAATCGAGATAAACATTTTCTTTACAAACTTTTGCTCCTCGATAGAAATGGGATCGTTTGGCATCAAAGAAAAAAAGCTTGCTTAAAATAATGCTTAATAAGTGAGACAGTATAAAAAAACTCTCGAAATTGTAAAATCAGCCCCGGGTTGATCTAATTGCTTGCTCTATACAGTAAGTAATTATGGTAATTCATTTTATGATAATTAAAGTTATAGGTAATAATAGTAAGCAAATTTAAATTATGCTAAATCATCGTTATGCGAGATAAGTATTACGCATTTTTAATATTATGTTTATTCAATGTTATGAACAATGATGTTATGCCAAATCTGTTATGCGAATTAATGATAGGCGAAATAGAGGGCACCCAGTTAGAACACTAAGAAGGTTAAGTAAATCCAAATCTTCGTTAGTGTGATTTTCGACACGGTGTAGTGTACTTAACAGAAAAGTATCTTGAGTGGGATATAATTAAGATTTGCTTTATCTGTAGACCGCTACCAAAAGTAAAATAGTTATTTGTTTTACAAGGGGGCAAAGTTGTTGTTTAACCACACGTGCCTATATTGATACCCGAGCAAGCGAAAGATTCCAATATTTACAGCATAATGGGGTTTCAAGGCACGAAGGTTAAATAAACTTTGCCACCTAGTGAAACAAAATTTTTCACCACACCAACACGAACAAAATACTGACTATAAAACATCAATATAAATAAAATCCATTAATTTATTCAATATTTATAATTCAAAATAATTATTTATAGGTAAAATCTACCAGCAGCATACTAATTTTGTAATGACATTGTTAGATAATTTAGATTTGTAGAATACTAACTATATATTTAAGTTATTTATTATTATGTAATTGCGTACTAACAACAATGATCTCCGTTGGTCCTTTAAATAAATAAAAGAATTGAATTGAATAATACATCAAGTTAAAATTTGTATGAAATTACTTTGCGCTCTTGTGGATAAAATGCAATTTTGCTATCTGTTTTCGAATAGCAAAGAGAGCTTTTATCAGTTGGTGTGGTGAAAAATAATTTAACCTATACATTGACCATCACAATCAGGCACATCGTTAAAACAATACCTTAATTATGGCAGCTATGCTATTTCGCGGGACAAAAGCTGAGAATTAAAATTCCACCGATTCGTCCATACAATGCACGGAGAGCTATTAATAGACGTTGGAGAATGGACAGAGGAGCGAGGCCGTGCAGAGCCGCTACCATGGGTTTTTGACGTTTTAGACTACTTTACTCGATAGAAAATTACAGAAAATGACATTGTACGGAGAAAGTGAACAGGCCCCGTAGCCGAATGGCATTTCTGCAACGCGAAACGCCACCGAAACGCCGCAGAAATGTAGTCAGGCTCTGTCGCGAACATACGCAAGAGCGATAGAGATAGACAGCTACGAAAGAGATAATATCGTGCGAGTTCTGTGAGCGTTTGTGCATTCGGCTACGCACACAGCCCCCAAACAACTACTTGAACTAAAAATTACATATATTTTCACATAACACATTCGAAAACGGGATCTTTCTTCCATTTTAAGGAATAAAGTGGTACTTGCCAGTATAAAATATTAACACAACGAAAATACATTATAATTACATAATACTTTTTGTCGAATAAGTGCATACATCACGATTATTCATATTTTGGAACATACCTAGTAATTTCCTCGGCGGTGATTTGAAAAGCAGTACATGTCATATGGTAGCCAAATAGCTACGCTCAGAGTACGAAGCCGAATGGCACAAACGCTCACGAAACGCTCACGAAACGAAACGCTCGTAGATATCTATCTCTATCGCTCTTGCGTATTGGCGCGACAGAGCCAGACTACCTTTCCTGGCGTCTCTTTTTCGTTTCGCGTCGCAGAAATGCCATTCGGCTACGGCACCAGGATACAATTATGGAATTCTTTGAATCGTTTATTAGGATTCAAAGTACGCCGTCGCCGTAAATATGCCATTTTGTTCCCTTGTGACTCAATCTACTATTTCCGTGAGGTTTACTTTCTTTCTAGTGACATAATATTATAAAACGTCACTCATGGTAGGGCCTCAGTTGTGCATTTCTGTACCGCAGTCACGTGCGGCGGGGTGAGCACAACTCGCAGTCCGAATTATTGCCGTGTGTTAACTTAAATAAATCGATTGTTTCCAGGTACGTACATAGTTAGCGAATATTCTATGGGGACATCTTGATGTAGATATCTGTAAAAAATAAAATAAATAATATTGGGGGACACCTTACACAAATCAACATAGCCCCAAACCAAGCAAAGCTTGTACCTACTAAGGGTGATAGGCGACGATATACTTACTTATATAGATCAATACCTATGTATTGATCTATATAAGTAAGTATATCGTATAAGTTATATACATAGACAAATGTCCATGACAAATATCTGTGTTCATTACACAAATGAATACCCTTACCGGGATTCGAACCCGGGACCGCGGCTTAGCAGGCAGGGTAACTACGCGCTAGACCAGACTGGTCGTCGGTGGTTATAAGTAATCGTTTTTTTTTTTTCTCCGCGAATTTTTCTTCTGCAGCCACTTAAAATATTCACTCTTAACTAACTTACTCTTCATGTGTCGGTAATAAATGTATTGGCATATCATTTTTAAGAGTATTAAGTGCAGTAAAACTGGTAAAAAATTAATAATGCCCTTTCCTGAACCTCAAACCATATCTATTCAATTCAGTTTCGCGTCTGTAAGCGTGGAGAAATAACAGGATTTCATATATATATATATATATATATAGATAATATTTGTATGTATTAATTATATAATAAGTTTATTAAGTATATATGTATAATATAATATTATTTATGTATTTTATCACTATTTTGTATAGTACTTCAGCTGTTTTCGATTAATTCTAATAGGCATTAAGTCCGCCATTTGTACATTTTTTTATTTATGTGCAATAAAATAAAACTATGGAAACGGATTAAATCGCGTATAATGAATTTAAAATACATCCCGACGTTTCGAACTCTTTACAGCGTTCGTGGTCAACGGGTGACTGAGGAAAAATTAAAATGTGCAAAAGCTACCCACTTACAAGAAATATTAACGAACCATGACCACAAATAATATAGATTTCTAAGGCAGGTTCACTATTAATAAAGCTAGTTATACAATATTCAAAAAATTTAACCATTACTCTGTTAAAAAATAATTAACCAATTAATCTATACAAAATTGACAAAGAAACAAACTGCAAATGTCCAACACCATACAACACAAATGCCTCACAGCCTTCGTCGTGCTTGTTCCATTATCAGATGTACTACTGGATCCCAAGCCGGTGGTAAAGTAAAGCCATCCTCTCTATTAAAGTTTGGATATTTCTTGATCTCAATGGCCTCTCGCAACATTCTGGGTATATATCGCTTCTCCTTAGCGAGAACCAGAGGCTTGTCAAACTTTATAGCATGATTGACTTTATCCATGACATGTTCAGAGACTGCAGACCTTTGCCGACGGTGCTTGACATCCGCTATGTGTTCCTTCACCCGTGTGGAAATGCTTCGTTTCGTCTGTCCCACATATGACAGGCAGACCCCACATATCACAGTAGACTGTGAGTGCGGCCTGTCATATGTGGGACAGACGAAACACACTGTACACTCCCGCGCTTTGTAGAGGAGTTTGACATTTCACAGGCCTCAGGAATTAATCCGTTTCCATAGTTTTATTTCATGAGTAACTATCGCGGTAACCGAAGACAATATTATATGTGCAATAAAGTTTAAATAAATAAATATCCGATACCTAGAATTAAAAGAACATTTACATATTTAGCCATAGTTAGGCAACTAGATGAAGAGCCCAAGAAGTTAATCTTCGCAACATATGTACATAGCTATAAGACGTTAAAATAGCAGTAACGCGAGAAATACTCGCACGCACACCCGCATATGATTTCGCATTGAAATCCCTTTGTGCATTTGGCTACGGCAGCGCCATAGCGATATAAGTTTAAACTGTCTCGGCCGTGATATATTATACGGACTGTTAAGTGGCATGCAAAATGTATTTATACTTTGTACTTCCTTAAATCGTTATGGCACTTCGCCAAGTGAAACAATCTTCCGCCGGCCACGATAACGGCAATACTCATGATTTTATTACATGACGCTGTAATAAAAATTTTAATAAACCACGTTTCGAGTACATTAATGCGGCCATTAATTTAATTATGACAAGTTAAATGATAAGTTTGGTGTTATTTATCAGTATTTTCAAGTAGTAAATTATTAAATGGCTTGTTGCAGCTCTTTGCGCTTTTAATATATATTTCTCTGGGAAATGGATGACAAAAGCGTAATTAAAGTAAAATGTTGACTGTCGAATAAACATGTGCCTTATTTATTTCCATATACAAAACAGAGCCGAGAATTTTAAGGAATTTTATAATGAATTTGATAAATAATTTATTAAATAATCGACGTACAAATTAAAGTTACGGCGCATGGACAATGACATCGTTTGTTATTTTATTAATTGTAACCGTTTATGTAAAAAGATTGCTGCCGTCATCTGTAGCAACCTGAAACACCAGACAGAGTGTAGGTGATTCCGACTTTTAAGATGGGAGTATTATTTAAGGCAACTTTTAGAGGTACTGCGTCAAAAATAGGTAGTACCTACTTGTCGCATAATATTAAATATTTTATATATCTAACAAAGTAACGCACTCACTCACTACATGTACGTTTAAATAATTATAGAATTTAACTAAATTCCTCCGCAGACGAACGCCCGAACGCAGCCAGAGGCATTTAAATACTTCGAGGTACGGCGCAGCACTTCGTAGCAAAGTGCAGCAAAAAAGAGTTGAGAAATAAACACACGGCCTGATTTGAATAGAATATAGAATAGAATAGAATAAACATTTATTCGTGAACACAGACAAGACAAAGAACACATAATAACAACAAGACAGAAAGTAATGAAGTGCCACGAAATGGCCTCATCTCAGCGTGTTGCTGGTGACTTCCAGCGCTGATCTTCCGATGAGACCATCAAGTGAGAAAGATTCACGGAGGGCAACAGACAGAAGAAATGCAAAACACATATACAAGAAAAATGGAAATGGATTTGGTCAAATGCTTTTAAGATATCACAGCATATGATGGAAAAATTACAATTTGAGACCGACAGATCGATGAGTCATAGTTGACGTGCATGTTTAAAAAATATAGGTATTGCATTTTACATATTTTCATCACACTCGCACACTAAATGTGATTTAGGACGCAGGCGGAGCGTGAGTTATAGAAAAATCGTTCTCCCAGGGGAGTTATGAAATTTCTAGTACCGTATTTAACTTTTTTTATCTTTTTACATATTTTTATATTACAAGTGCGATGAAAAACATTATGTGTAACTCGGGCAGTATTAATATTACAAACTCGAGTATTGAAATCGCTCCTACAAGCCGTCGCGATTTAACTTACTCTCGTCAGTAATATAATATACTCAAGTTCCTCCCCTTGTTGCACAATATTGGTGTACATGAAAAAAAATTGGTAAATGACATTCTACTGTCATTTATAACATCAAAATGTAAAATAAAATTTGGGGCCGCAATTGTTGCTATGTTTGTTGTTATAAACAATAAACATTTGGACTTCCTAAAATTTGAATAAGCATTTTTTTTCCATTCCATACACAACCGCTCCACATTAACATATAATATACTATTATTGCTAAAATCTTCAACATTTATGCCATTGCGCAATAAATGACATCACCTGACAGCTACTTCACACTCCAATATACACGTCAAGCGTCGTGAAACAGGAATTAATACGACATCAAGCACTAACAATAGCTCACTTCTTGACGTGAAGTGAGGCCTCTAAGATTCATATTAAATAAATCGCCTCACAGTTGATACTCGCGCGGGTCAATGAGGCGTGACGTTGACGAGGGTCTCACATCCACCAATATGCACGGAATACCGCCTTGGACCATGTTTGACATGACACGATTCAGGTGAAAATAACCTTTTTCCACACTATCGGGGAAAGTAAACGTTTACAATTAGATTGTGACCATTTCGTACTCTAATGTTTAATACCTTAAGTGGTATTTTTTAACAGTTCAAATTAAGTAACAATCTTTTCTTTCACCACACGAATTGGTAAAGGCTCTTGAATTTTCAGAAATAGATGAGAAATTTTGAACTTGATTTCCTAAGACAGCTGATGGAATTTTCCTTTAATGATTATTTCGAACCAAAATTAATGTTACAATATACTATACTATAATACTATTATATTGTAACATTAATTTTAAGTAAGATTACATTGAGGCACTCTGTTCGGTCCTTGTTTGTTTATTTTCTTTCTGATTCTTGGAGACGTCAAGAGTCTTTTAGGGTCCCCCCACATCTGGCGTCTCGCGAGCGTCGCGTCGTGCCAACTGTATCCTGGGCAAAGCCTGACGCCGCGTCGACTTCGCGTCGACGCGGCGTCTTTTTCCATACAGTTGGCACGACGCGACGCTCGCGAGACGCCAGATGTGGCACCCTAAAGTTATTCTAGTTATCTTTTATTTGTAACAGTTAGTGTCTTGATGAATACTTTTGCTTACTAAATTGTATCTTGTTTTTTAAGATGTAATGTTTTGAAAAGAAGTGGCTCGCCGAGTTTCTTGCCGGTCCTATAGTGGATACCCCCCTCCAAATGAGGGGGGACTGAAATCTTCTCGACGTTGAGGCGTAGGGTTATAGCCGGCGTAGCTTTTTTTGACGTTCATGCCTACTTGGAAAATAAATATTTCATTTCATTTCAAATGATTAAAATATTCATGAGTTTGGTATTTTCTTTGTGAACATTTTTGTGTTTCACTCGGCGGCAAACTGTGTTTAGCTTTCGTTCCATGAAAACTTCTAAACTTATCGAACCGCTACGGTCGTGGTTCAATATTTCGCTGGCTCGGGTATCAATATTAGCGCACGAGGTGTTCAATACCAACTTTGCTGGCTTTTAACTAATACAAAAAAAAATTAACTGTGTCCTTATGCATCTCGTGAATAAATACTCAATCATATTGCAACAAATGTAGGTATACCATTCCCCGTATAATATAGCTAATGTGGGTCAAAACCGAAATTAAACCCACATTCGCGACGCAAAGATTTCCCGGGCGAGTTTAAATAACTGATAAAGGCGGTGCAGTGAATGGTATTCAGATATTTTTATAGTTGATCGGGCGGCAACCCTTGTCACTGTCACTGCGCATTATCTGCGAGTTTCATATTGAACTGCAGGTTGCCCGCCCCCGATTGTACTCTATCAAAGAACTTGTTTGACTGGCGTCTTTTCGAATAAAGACTTCTTAAATTTTGTTTCCAATGGAATATAATGTGCTTAACTAACAAAACCTATTATTATTTAAAAGGAAAGAGAAGACAGCCCCTTCTATGGGAAGTAGAACCTATAGTTCCTATTTTCTTTATTGGAGATATTATAAGAAATAGTTTTATTAAAATCGTCATAGGTATTTTTAGCAAACACAGGACTTAAAACGGTGTGAAAGCAATACAACATTGTAAATGTTCAAAAAAAGAAATGAAGACATTGTTACAAAAAGGTAGGCATTTTTAAGCCAATATTTTAAACACCGTTTCCATGAGCAGTACCAATAAACTAATTTTTTTTAAACAATTGTTAAGAGCAGTCAGCAGGCACTTTCGAGAAGCGCGCGACTTAGTTGCAGTAACAATTGATAAATGTAATTCGGAAACAAAGGCTTACTTTGTTGCAACAGTAGGTGAAACTTTTGTCTATCCGGGACAGCGTAGAATTTTCATTAAAGCCTTCTTAACAGCGCCCTCACATAAAAGAGCAATTTTTCCCGGTTGGAAAATCTCGATGCAGCCGCATTAACGCTTTTATTTGCTCTTCTCTTCGAAAAAACTTATTATTCCACTTTTCTTACTCTGGGAATTACATTATTTTCTTGCAATTCTATTTATGGAAACCATTTTAATGCTTCCACTTTAATAGATATCTCCGTTTACTTTGCTGTTGTTTTTGATTGGATCTAAATTGAACTGAAACTAAAAAAAATGCATAGTAGAATCCAATAATTAGCCGCATCTAGAAATAAAATATTAGAATTGGTCTCTGTATCTTCATTGGTGCGGTTGGTACTCCAAACGATTCGTATCTTGATTAGGTTGTTGCATTGTTGCCAGTCTAAGAGTCTATTGATCTTTATTTAACATTACCTTAAATTGGTAGCCCATTGTAACAACAAAAAATTCTTCAAAAGTTTGAGTTTTTTTGTTTCTAAACGCTGTCAGTCAGTCTTCCGATGGTGGTTGACTGAAATAGGCCATACTACAAATTTCATAAATAAGTTATCTTTTAATGTATGACAAGAGCAACATAAGTATTAAGGGTCACTTGCACCACCGAAAATGGAGGATTAACTCGAGGTTAACCCACCATTTCATATGGAATTTGACAGTTGACAGCCCACTAACCTCGAGTTAAGCGGGTGGTGCAAGTGGCCCTTAGTGTATGACCTAAGAGTTACAAGTAGAAGTGAGATACATTGACTTTTATGTTTTAACTAGCTTTTGCCCGCGGCTTCGCTCGCGTAAAATTCGAAAATTGCGGAACGCTCCATACAAATTTCCACCCCCCATTTTAGGGGAGTAGTGGGTAAGAAACAGACAGAATGTAGCCCATGACACTCTCCATCCCTTCAACTATCTCCACTTAAAATATCACGTCAATTAGTCGTTTCGTTTCACCGTGAAAGACGGACAAACAAACAGACTAGTATGGATATTTATTTACTGCACTGCAAGTCATGTTTAATTCGCACAAAAATGTTCTTGATACTATATACCTAACAAATATTCAATGGTCGTTGATGTATTGACACGTAAATATCATTCTAATATCAGTTAAGTTTTTATAAAGTTTTAGAAAATTCAGATATGAATGATAATCTGTATGAAAGTTAAATATATTGTTTACAGACACTGTGCAACTATTGTTTCAAAAACCATTCACCGTTTAATAATAAAATTGTCAATCAAAGTTCCAGAGTGAAATATGTAGCCCAACGTCATGACCTCAATTCACCATTTTACAGCCCAAAATAGTGCACTGAATGTATTTTGACATGAACAGCTAATTTCGCCGTTAACCTTAATGCAGCATGTTCAGTTCGATCGCGTGCAGTCCCATGTGGTCTGTGAGCGAGATTGATGGACTCGCCGACGCGACGCAACGACAGTTCATCTGAATGTCGCTCCTGTTACCGTTTACATTTACTTTTACTGGATAATGCTGTTTTATGTAGGTAACTGTTTTAGTTAGGGTACAAAAAAAAAAGATAGATAGATAGAAGCTTTATTTATTGATTTAAACTAACACGATCTTCACTCATATTATTAAATTAAAACGGGACTTAATCGCGTAAAACTTACGTTTATATTTAACCCGACGTTTCGGACATGACATTACGTCCGTGGTCACGGGTAGACTGGCTGGGAGTTGTATCAACATCTTCTAGCTGTACGAGTTTTTCGATCTACCCGCACTTGATTGTAATTAGTCACTTTTACGCTAGGGTTGCCACTCTGCCTACATACAACACTCACGAGCTCACGACATCCGATGGTATGGGACCGGAAGTTTTCTCACGTTTACACTTGCTAATCACCGGATTCCACGAAGATGAAATCCCTTGGCCTTCATTTTGATTGAAATTACGATGTTTCCTGATTTCAATCGCTTCACGTACTTTCCTGCTATAGTAAAGACGTTCAGTTGAAAGGACTTTGGGATTATGCAGTTCAATCCAGTGGTTTGGTCCTGACTCCAGCAAATCGGATGTCGTGAGTGTTGTATGTAGGCAGAGTGGCAACCCTAGCGTAAAAGTGACTAATGACAATCAAGTGCGGGTAGTTCGAAAAACTCGTACAGCTAGAAGATGTTGATACAACTCCCAGCCAGTTTACCCGTGACCACGGACCAAAGAGGATCGAGTATTATAGAGAGTTACTGTCAAAGTAAAATGTGTAATCACAGTGCATAGACTGCCATCTCTCGACACAAGCTTAAAACTTTTGAACCTCAGTTTTGACAATTTGGCCCATATTGTTAGCTTGATATATTGTGTTGAAATGTCAAATATAATATTAGCACCATCTAGCCGAGCGTTCCCCAAAGGTGTAACACCATCTTGGCCACCGTACCTTTTTCTCTATGGCTTTGAGGTACGTTTTTTTCTTAGACCTTATCCGTCTATACGGAGTTACATATGTCTTTGCCACGGACGTAATGTCATGTCCGAAACGTCGTCGGGTTAAATATAAACGTAAGTTTTACGCGATTAAGTCCCGTTTTAATTTAATAATATAAGCTTTATTTAAATAATATCCCACTTATCATGCGTACCCGATTTAGTTGAATTCTGGTACAGTCAGCCAAGAAAGTGGTTTACCACTTTTCAACCTTATATGTATTTCAAATAGAGTCGAAAAGTGGTAAAAATCACTTTCTTGGCTGACCGTACAGATACATAGTTTGAGGCCCATACATAGCTTTTAAGGGTCACTTGCACCACCGAAAATGGAGAGTTAACCCGAGGGTTAACCCACCAATTTGTATGGAATTTGACAGATGACAGCCCACTAACCCTGAGTTAAGTGGTTGGTGCAAGTGGGCCTAAGAGGGTCAGGCTATACTAACTTCAAAGATGAAACAATTTAGTCATAGCCTTTTTAGATGTTATTGATAAACTGTATGCCAAAATTGGACTATTTCCTATAGTTTCTATGAGGCCTTATCAAAATAAAATTTACGCACAGATTATGCTGGCAATCATGCCATACTAGCAATTATGTCATGTATTTGACATGCCAGTTTTAGTGAAGTTCATTTGATGGAAGTTAGGAAAGTAGTGATTTTTAAGTAAGTACCTATCAAACGAATGCAACACGGCTTCCGTTATATTTCCTTTGTTCGTCCCAAAACTTTCGTAAACGATTAATCAATACTGAAAAGAGCGGATATCCAGATTTATTACTAAAATAAAACTAAGAGGCGAAATGGTCTAAATTAAAAAGCAATGCCTTGTTGAGACAGAGCGAGCGGAAACAAAGCGCTCGGAATTCATCAAGCTCTTTTGAACCGCGTATTGTGGTGCGGTATTCACCGACCAGGGGACCTAGCAAAGGTCACAATCCCTTACGCATCGTAGCGTATCATAGCACACTGAGAGAAATTTGCATTGTGAATTTAACAAGTTCGACTTGTTGCGGTTTATCCGTTTGAATCAGCCAAACGTATGTTTAAAACAATATGTGTCAGGTTGTTTTTATAAAATCGACTTGTTGATTCAAATATATTGCCGATTCAAATGACAAGTAGCTTGTTGTTTGAACCAAAGAGCACGTAGGCGCTATTTTAACCAAAAAACTTGTTGAACGAACATGAAAACTGGTTGTATTTTCTGTCAGTGCAAGCTCTCTTTATTGCTCTTCCGCATTAGCGCGACAGAGCCGGTGGCGTTTCAACCGCCATGTAGCGGCAACGATTGTCACTTCGGCTAGGTCGGAAGAGCGGAAAGAAAATCTTCAGCGGCAGATCGCCACTCTTTGACGCCTCGATGCAAAAAGTAATCTCTTTTCTAGGAAGATCCTACTTCATTACTTTGTACGGAAGCTTCGTAATGGAGGTATTAAGTTTTCTTACTAGTTGAATGGGAATTTTCTATAAAAACACCAATCACGGAATATGTCAATAATTTAGTTGAATCCCTAGTAGGACGGCATGACAATATTTTAAATGTTAGACTAATTTCAAATAAAAAGTGGCAGCCAAAAATTGGTTTTAGTTATATTTTTTAAATTTAATTATGAAATGAAAATAATCACACGAGGCTACCTCCATATTGATTAGTAAATTAGTTATGCGAGCTTCCAATCTCGATTTCAATATTTTAACACAATCCACAATCAATTCTAGCATATTTATATGCACAAACTAATCCGAGTAACAATTATACTGAAAAATATTTCGGGGATTCATGAAGGCTGCACTCGTTTCGTTAAAATGTTGCCTAAACGTTAATCCAGAGCTGAAGCGGTGCGTAAACTTTCAGCAAATCGGTTCGGCAGTTCCGCGTAACTTAGTTACAAACCAATCGCGTCCGGGTCTCAGTTGGTAATTCGTATACCTTGATTATTAATTTATCTTTTGAATACACAGTATATTGCCGGATCTAGTTGACTCTGAATTAAAAATTGAGGTGGAAGTCATTGATGGCTAATTTGTATGAAAGTGAGGTTATTAAGGGACCTCCCTCAATAAATTTGTTCACGATTTGTTGAAATTTAAAATTACCTTAGAAGGATTTAATTAGTGTTTACTTATGTCTACACATCGCTAATTCATGGCATTATGGTGGCACTTGACAGTTGCTAACAGACTAGTGATGTAACAATGTTTTTCCTGAGAAAAGAAACCAGTGAAAAGAAGGAATGTTAATCATTTAATATATTATGACATTGGTGATAAACAATTAATATTTGTGCTAAATGTTTACAAGGCAGCCTACGTCTTCTACTTGAGAAAATCCACTTTGTGTTTAAGAAAACGATCTTTCAACTTCCACTGAAGTAATGGTAAAAAAGCTCTGAATAGAAGTTCTGAATGTTCTCTTAATGTAGTAGACTTGCAAATATCCGCTCAATTTTGTACCCGGACAATTCGAATACTTGGAATTTGATTATCCGGATATGCCGATAAAACTAATATTTCAATTAATTGTATTTTATTTAATGAAGCCCCACCATGTAAGGAATAATTAGGTATTTTAATCTTTTCTGAAAAAACACTAAGAAAACTTGTCACATCACTATTCTGTCAAGTGCCACCTAAATGGCACGAGTTACCGATGTGTAGTTATGTCACTAATAGGTTAACTACAAAGTCTAATATGATATCAATGTCATTTAAATATTGAATTGATGACTAGTGCACATTCGAAAAGAGTTGAGCTCTTAACCCGACAACTATAAACTACTAGCTTTTGCCCGCGACTTCGCTCGCGTTGGATAGAGACAAAAAGTAGCCTATGCTATGCCACTCTCCATCCCTTTAATTATCTCCACTAAAAAATCACGTCAATTCGTCGGTCCGTTTTGCCGTGAAAGACGGACAAACAAACAGACACACACACTTTCACATTTATAATATTAGTATGGATAATACAGACTGATTACCAGTTTGCCGAATAATATTATCAGCCTGTTAGTACCTACGTAATTTGTGACCCCGGCAGTAATACTATCTAGTTTTGAAAATGGTATCTACTAGTATACAGGCTCTGAATTTTAATTTGAACGTTGCAGTCGTGTGCCGCTGCGGTGACAATGACTAATAAATATGTCTAAATAATAGTCCCAAGGTACCGAAGCCTAAGGTGATTATTTTTATTTTTCTAATTTTTAAGCTCATTCACACTTATACACAAACGTATGAAATTTTGAAGGTACAAAAGACTTAAGAACCGGGCCATCGTAATAGGCGACAGTACTTTACTTCTTTATAGTTGCAGTTGTATAATGCAAACGAGGGCCATGAATCATGGTGCCAATTTTTTTAGATTTTTGTGTTAGATGTTTTTTTTAATACCTAAATACTGTAATCTTTACTTTTTTATTTTATTTTACGTACTTTAACATCTTTTTCGTGCACATATGAGTCCTATAATGTATTTGACATCCATAAGTCATACGATATATACGATGTATATGAAAAAGGAGTGGAAGGGTCAGTTGGTAGTGGAAGACCTAGGCGAACTTTTCTTGATCAAATCGGGGAAATATTGCAAAGAGGCCAGGTCAGAAGTACTCGAGACCGACGAGCGTGTATGAGAAATGTTATGAAAGTGTGTGAAGCGAAAGTGGTTTGTCAGGATCGTAGTAAATGGAAATCCGTGATCTCTGCCTACCCCTCTGGGAAACAGGCGTGATTGTATGTATGTATGTAAGTCATACGAATATGGCACCAAACTTGGAATAGTAGGATAATGAATGCCTCTAAATAGATTGAGATCCTATTTTCCTCCAGAGCAGAAGCTACCAAAACCTCAAAAAACTAACATCAAAAATCACGGTGGCCCCACTTCTTAAATCCATCCTTGGGCCCTAAGGACCAATCCTACCAAAGGAAATATTTAGTTCAGCAATGGCCGTATAATTTACCCTACAGATTATGTATAAACTATGATAAGGTAAGAAGCGATCTTACAAGAAAGCCACAAGTACTTGTAAACATCTCAAAGTAGCTGCCAACCGGTCAGAAAGGAAACCTTACACGAAGATAATCAAATCCCAGCATCTGATGGACACTCCAGCAGGAACTGCGTCCGCACCGGAAGCCGCCCGCCCCACTCCGTCACGTCACTTCCGGTGTCCCCCGCCGGATTATGTTAATGCTGTTTCACATACATTTGTCTTTGCGTAATGCTACACAGCTTTTCTTGCTTAGAAGCAGTATTACTTTCCGATGTTGTTCACCGGCGTTATTTATCATTGTTTACGGTTATTTTGTCTTAGTTTGGTACAACGGTGTTTAGATGAGATTTTCAAGTTATTTTTCTTTGTTTTGTAACGAACAGTACTCGATACCTACGGAAATATGTTTGTGTATGTTAAAATGAAGCATAATAAATTTTAATATGTTGGTACCTAACTACCTACAGACAACAACAATTTTAGGAAACAACACGGTTTGTACAAATTAAATCTATAAATATATATACTTGTACGTAAATGTATCCCTACTTTCCCTGGTTTAAGTATAACGCTTGAACGGCTGAACCAATTCACTGATTATTTTTATTGTTTTGTTTGTTGTTGTCATTGAGCTTGTGATAAGAAATGGCGTAATAGGTTTATACAAAAATAATAGCTGCAGTTGAAACGGAATACGCTTTTGTCTGATATTATAACTTAAATTTCTTTTTCGATTATCCGGTCGAATAATATATGAAAAGCTGCTATTATTCGAATCCATCCTTCCTTTTCATCTATTCCATTATACTACTGTCTCTGATTGCTCAATTCCAAACACAATTAAAAATACAGCCAACCTATGGCAACCTACAATTTGCTAGCCCTAGGATCGATATGTTGTCTATATCACAGATAGTAGGTAGCTCAGTTCATCGACTCCAGTTCCGAGAACGGGCAGCAGTGGCGTGCAGCGGCCCTAAGTGGGCCCCAGCGTGGCGTCCACTTATACGCTTGTTATTTTCCTAACACATTTAAGTTTGTGCGCTATGTTATATTCATGTCGGCCCCAAGATCGTTCCTATCAACGAATATTGAGCCTTGTTAGCCGGTGACCTTAAATAGAACGGCCCCTATGCAAATTCCCTTGCCGTCATGCAATGTGGCTTTTAGTCACTAATTGGCACGTGAAAATTCCGGCTAAATTTTTAAGTTGGCACAAAAATTGAATCTGATAATACGCATTTTTATTTTATTTAGAAAATGTTCATCCCCTTCGTAGGCACATTTAAGTTATCCGATAAAATAATAATACATTACTCTCGACATAATGCGAGCATTAAATATTATTGGTAAACGATAACCAGCACCATCAAGGGCGCATGACTAGAGCTGGATCCGAAACGGTAATAATCCGATAAAAAACGTACATAAAAGTTATTTTAGGTACGTGCTCAATATTTGTTGTATGGAATTGGGAAAATCCAATTGTGTCAACACGGGTATATGTAGGCTTGCCGAACGAATCCGACAGGTAAACGGTTATCGCGTGTAATAATAACGTCGGGCGAATTCGTCGTGATAACACGTAGTTGCACCGCAATTATGGGCCGTTAGGCGCGCGCGCCGGCGCCACGCTGCATCTACCCTAATTGCACGATAAACAGTATACCTACTTCTTGCAAATGCTAATTTTGGGGCAAAACGAAATAGAAACGTATAATTTCGCTGAGAAATGTATTTGCAAACTTTTCCTCGCGCGCGATGTTTCTTTATTTTTCTTGCACCGCACTTCTTTTCAAATGGAAACACTGAAACCAGAGACTATTCGATGAATAAGACTTAACTTCGCTATATTACTGTGACTATTTTTATAAATACAATCAAAACCACAAAATTAAAGACCAATTTCAGAGAAAAAGAAAGCAGAAAAAGTTATTCTCTAACTGACGCAAAGTTAAAAGTTGTAGGTATATTTTTCTGGTTGGGACGATTTAGGCTGACACATCGAACTAATTGCTTAAAAAAAAACTCTTATTGGTGCTTTGACTTCGACTAAGTAAAAAGTTAACATTTCATAACTCTATACGAAACTTATCCCATCTGGTTAAATAACCCATACCGTGATTTGCTTTTAAAATTGTAAAGCAATGCCTTCAAAATGTAATTTACGTGTCTGTGGTAGAGCTTAATTCTTTGAAACTGTGTAATACATTATAATAACTGCCGTTAAGCCAATAAAAATGACATTAATTATAATAAGTTGATAATAAGAATTTTCTAGAATAACAGTTGCAACATTTAAGAGCATATATCTGATACGAACAAGCCATTAAAGGCCTATATACTTAGGCAAATAAAAGTCACATACACTGCTATAAAGAGATCGTAAAATTCACTGCAGTCACTTCATGGTTCTCGGTTTTTAAAAGTTGTGGGCTATTTGCGGATGAGGACATTTGAAATAGATACTACATTTTTATTATTCAATTTTATGAAGATATGTTACGCGGTTGGGACACTCGAAGATGCTAGGAAAAACTGTTACGCGCAGTTTAGGTACCTACATATAAGCAAAGACGATCGAGTATTATAGAGAGTTACTGTCGAAAAAAAATGTGTAATCACAGTGCATAGACTGCCATCTCTTGACACAGGCTTAAAACTTTTGAACCTCAGTTTTGAGAATTTGGTCCATATTCTTAGCTTGGTATGTTTTAAAATGTCCAATATTAATATTAGCGCCATCTAGCTGAGCGTACCCCAAGGGTGTAATGCCATCTAGGCCACCGTACCTTTTCTCTGTATGGTACTGAGGTACGTTTTTTTCTTAGACTTTATCTGTCTACACGGAGTTATATATGTCTTTGGTATAAGTAAAGAAACTATGAGCATTGTTAGTATATTTAATAATAAGTAGGGTGCAGATACATACCAAATTTTGTTTTTACAGAAACTTAAATAAATTGAAAAATAATTGTGTAGAATTTAATAAAAGACCATCTAGATTAGATGAAGTTTAAATGTTGAAGTCATAATAAGCTAGTAATTAAAATTAAAATAAAATTTACAAATATTCATAATTGGGCCATTTTTTTCAAAGCTGACCCCACGTTTTTTGTAACATGGGTATTTTTTACGCGACTAATACTCAGAATCGCGAGGTCTTTCGATCCTGGTAGGAGAAAAAAAATGTACCAAGATTTCCATACATTTTTTCGAACCTTCCATTCCCTTACCGCCATACAAAATGTAAGAAAAAATGGTAACGGAATGGGAAAATACCTTGGCACACTTTTTTTCTCCTATTAGAATTGAAAGAACTCGCGATTCTTAGTGGAAACCACATAAAAATTTCCAAATCCAAAAAAAGTGGGGTGGACAACTTTGAAAAAAAATGGCCAAATTGCACTTAAATCTTAAAATTATTTCATTTAATGTCTGTATTATAATGTTATAACACCCAAAAAGAGCTCATGGGCGATAGTTTACGTACCTAGTTACATATCAGCAGCGGCTGGTCCATACAAGTCGATTTTTCAAGATTTTTTTGTTCATTGTTGCCTAGCAGAAATTTTCACCAGCCGCCACTGTTAAATATGTAAAGTACTTATGTTTTGATTTTGATTGAGAATAAATAAACTAATAATGAAATAACTAACGTACACAACACTGAACTGTTTTTTCTTTAAACCTTACGCTAGCACCACTTATTTAGTTTATAACAAAGTTATTCAAACTCTTTCTCTTAAAAGTCTTCTCGTACACTCGGATTTCAGCGGTACACTCAGCAGACGAGTAAAGGATGTTCTCTGTATATAAAGGCAGTTAACACAGTCCGTCGATTCGGCACTACCGCCGTTGAATTCAGAAGTACGCCACCTAGTCCAATCGACAAAGAAAAGAAAACTAAATTGTACCTATTTAATTAGTTATTTTAAATTGTTCAAAAAAATATTAATTGTTTGTGACCAGCCACTTCACCCACGTTATAGATGAACATAAATATATCTCAGCTTGGCTTTATCTATCACTTATCAACAACCAAACGGACTTAAGTATTTCAATATTGGGCCGAACTCAAAAGTACGCTAGTAGCACAATGAGTTTTAATAATTGGAATCTACAAGAAGAATGCTGTTTAATCATGGAATCTACTAGTAGTCTTAAAAGCTGTGAGAATCGGTTGAAATTTACACGGGGACATACGAAGCACTTGGCCCAAGTTAAAACAGAGAACTTTCACTTAAACACCAATCACGCTTTATTTTTTGTCAAGTAAAATCAAATAAAAATTAAAAAATACCAGTACCTAGACATATTAGATAAAAGATAATCACGATTACCTACTTACAAACAACTAACTAAAAATAAAATATACATGTGTAAAAATCCAACAATAAACACAGGGTTTCTACTCGTATATGCAACGGGGCAGGAGGAGCTGACTGGTGTACCATCGGGTCAGGCTCTCCTAATGAGCGCACGGACTCGCATACTCGATTGCAGACGGACTAATGAGATAGTTGCTATTTGTCTCTTTTAAACCTCGAACCGATCTTCGACAATGTCTTCTATGTGGGCTTAAGAAATAATGGTTCATGGTCGTGATATATTTTAATAGGTTGTTGAATGAATGTAAGAAAAATCCGCGAATTATTTGAGAAATAGAAATACTCAAAAATATAATATTAATATTACTGTAAGACAACATTTAAAGTAGATTAATTATATGTTTTATATAAGTTTCTCGTTATGCATTCGAATGAGCATCAGCAAATTGTTTTGAATTTCTAATATATTCAGCGCAATATAATTCGAAATAAACAAAAATTCTTAAGCAATAATTCGCAACAACATCGTGAACAGTTTCTTTTCGAGTATAAATCACGGATAGTCGCAAGAATGCGACCAATTCGCATTTGCTTCGGAACCCGGTTTTGGCACAACAATTTTAAAGTCGCATTCCCACTTAAGATGCATTGGTTCATTCCAAAAGGAGATTTAAGGCTGAGTGCTGGAGTGGTATATTGTCTGCTAATTTACGCAAACTTAAAATGTACAAGCTTTTCCGAGTTGTAAAATTAACTTTACTATTTTCAACATAAAAGTTAAATTTAAAAGCTACGGGAAGAATGAGATATGAGGTTCAGAAAATAAAGTATTGAAATGCGGTCATTCGTAAGCGCGACGTTCAACTACGGGCGTTAACACTAAATGACAGCCGCGAAAATCCCCACCAGCCCCTCTGATGGGAAATGCTAAACGTAAATGGGGAGTTCCTTCCGCCTACAACTTAAGGAAGTAACCTACAGAGCAAAAGGACGCCACTTTTGACAACTGCTTTACCGCGTTTTACAATTGGAGAAAGATACCGGTCTCATACAATGTAACGAGAATCTTCTCTTTACATTGTATGAGGATTTTTTTAGTGTTTTTGTATACGCTCTTTTGACTATTTTTTTATTTTTTATTTATTTATTAGGTTTGACATCGACATTTAGGAAACAGATAATCTCGCTGCCTTTATCCTTATTGTCAATTTTAGTATTACCTGAATTGACTTATTTACAGATTTTCATATGGTTTCTTTTATGTGCATAAGAGTTATTTTCTGATGGCATAAATAAACAATTAAATTACAATATTTAGCGTAAAGGAGAAGGCTTGGCAATTACCTAAACAATATAAATACCTACATATCTATTATCATTGTCCTACTAATCATAAGCCAGATTCTATAATTTTGCATTACTTACACGTATAATATAGTTTGTGTATACCTTCATTAAGTCGTAGGTACAAAGACAATGAGTCAGTCCCGGCGCCCGGCGTCCGATTCCCAGAAAAGGTTTCATTCCCTACAGTTGAACCTAACTGCCAATTATAGTACAACGACTCTTATTATTTCTGCAACCGGTGGCTTATCGCTACATTTACTGCATGCTATCTTGTATTATACTGAATAATAATTAAATTTTTTGATTTTTCATAGCGAAAAAGGGAGAAATGCTTTTAACGAATTTAGACGCCGTTCGGTTGTTTTAAGTATAGTGAGATAGATATCATTCATTTGCGTAAATTATGGTGCAGTAACCGAGTTTTGCTCGGTAAACATAATAATAAATCAAAAATGCACGTTTTTCATAAATAAGTCCTAGCCAGATGGATTATTCACCCCCAATACCCCCAACCTAGGTATATCATTAAGACTAGGAACCTTTTTCCGAAATCCTCCGAATAGGTATACAACTATACAAGAATTGCTTCAAAGTTATACAACATAAGTATTAGGATTTTAATATAGTCTTCGGTTACACCCGTTGACGTCGAACGCTTTAAAGTGTTCGAAACGTCGGGATGAATTATTTCATCAGGGATGTCGGGATGAATTAATTCATTATACGCGATATAATCCGTTTCCATAGATTTATTTTATCAGGTTTTTTTTTCACATTATTCATTCAGCCGAGTGCATTGCATGAAGTTAGCAAATATTACATATTTAAACGAATTATCGTACCTTTAGTATACTCATAATCAGTATTTGAGGTTATTGATTCGACTTTAGAACCCCTTTTCATAAGGCAGAAATATCGACTGTTTGTACCAATGCGTCGCAGCGTTATTCAAATCCGGCCCTACGAGTATATTCGTTGAACCCTCAACCCTCAAATTTTAAATAAATTATTTTTATATGTAGATACCAAAGTTCTGGTTAATACGGTAAAGATTATTAATATGCCACATTTATAGGGCAAAAATTACGTTAACTTACTGCAAATGCGTGATACCTACCTACTTATCATTTTATTTTGATTTATACTTAGCATTTACTTGACTGAGAGTGACCTACTTGAGAGTGACTTTAGGACAAATATTACGAGCATTGTCAGGGAAATTCATATTGTACAAACTTTCATTGCACGTTAGAAGAAAATAAGTTAAAACAGAACTTTAATAAAAGTAATCACAAAAATACAGAACAGTTACGTTATTATGCATATATTTAGCCAGAGCAGAGGAAGCGAGCACCTGAGACTTGGCTAATTCCGGCTCAGCCTCTCATTACCACCGATAACTGTTTGCCCGAACACGTCCCACTGATAATTGCTGCATACGCAATTAGGGAAACGCTGTAAATGAAATAAATTAATTAATTCACGCGCGAAAAAGAGCTACTCTCTCCATGATTAATTGTAACGATAAAGCCAATAAGTGACTCACTCGCAATCGTCTCGAAAAATAAACAAAAGCTTTTCATGTGCAATTTACGAGTTGACCACGCATTTGTTGAAAATGGACTTGATGATTTCGGGTTCGACCGCAGATCTGATACAAAATAAACAGATCTTGAGACGCGGTTCATGTCGACACCGGGCGTAACGGTCGAATTATACGGGTACAAATTACATCATTAGAAAGGTCATTTTTATACGGACGTCTATTTCCAGCAAAGCTTTTTATTAGTCGACTTGATTCTAATGTTATTCAGTTGTCCTCTCGTATAATAATTTCCGTCTTGTAAAGCCCGTTTCTGTGATAAACTTGATCCTTGATAATACCGGAATATTAAGTAATATAAAATTTTACTGTCATTATTTGTAAATTTGGAATGATGATGAAGCAAGCTAAGGTCTGTCGTTCATGACCGGTAACAATTAGGAAAACCTCCGCCAGTGCAAGTCGCGCGGATATAAAACTTTATGTACGCATATAAATTTTGATGCCGAGACATGTTTTACTGTGGCGTCATAAAATTTGGGGTCGGAAAAGACCGACATATTTATTAAATACGATCAAGGTCGTAAAATTGAATGCATGACGTCGTGGCATTGATAATAATAAGGTCGTTAACTATTTCTGGCAAGTTATTGATTGGCCGAGTTCACGCTTTCGCATTTTAGGATGGTACCTGCGTCCTGGTTAATTATTCTTCACTATAATTGATGATGATCTAGGTAATTATACGAGTGGATATATGCCTACAATTTCACATGTTTTATGTGAGTCGATTAGGAATTTATCTCAATAACATTCAGCATTCCCGTACGGGTTCACAAAACGGCGCCGACAATATCGCGATTCGGTTTAGCATTTCGCCCGGCCACCTCGGGGAGGCCCGGGACTCGCAGTGACGCGCCGAAAGCCCAAGAATACCGTTACCTTTCGCTCCACTTATTTACCGAACACAGCTCTAATAAATTTAATAAAGGGGAAACGCGTGACAGCGTACGTGTACTTGGAACAGCTACGGCGCATAAAGGACGGTTTTTGACTGTTCTTTATATTGCTATCAGTTTTTATAACAACGTTCTTGTGTAACTAGTTACAAAATATTTATTGAAACTCACCTTTTGAATTAGAAAGTTTTCACTGCAGCGAAACATCTACAGGTTGTTGGCATTTCTTCCGTACCTGGAAACTGAACATATATTTAACGCGAGCTATTAAACGTCATAAACATCAATTAGTGTGTCGGTAAATAAAATAAACCACCGACATTAATGTAGAAATATTGTGCATCGGGTGTGAATGCACACAAATATGAATAAGAAAAACCCGGAGTCAGTGTGGAATGAGAAACGAGGGTAATCCACCTGTCGCCGGCAGGTATCGATGGACGGATTAAAACACCATTTTTATTGACATTTAAACCTCATGCTGGAATAATTTTCCTGCTTTTATCTGTGGCTAGTTTTAAGCCCAGATTTATTTGATGACTGTCGAAAGGCATTGATGCATTTATGATCGTGCTCTATAAAAACCTATATCGTTGCATAGCGCAGAATTTAGAATATCAATTTCAGAGTAGGTACCAAAACGTCAACACTTTCTGGTTTAAGTCAATTTCTAATAACAATATATTTAATTTATAATGTAAAATAAGTCTTGAATTCAATACATTTTCGTGAGCACACGGGTATATTCTCGATAAAAATATAAAAAAGCAAAACCATTTAAAGGGTTAAGTAAATTGAGTTCTCGTTACGGTTGCCAGGCGTGCATAATTGATACCCTAATATCGTAGGCTTAACTCACATTCTGAGGAAAACAAGGGACACATTCATAACTACACTTATGGCGTCACAACTTTGTATTGAAAACGTATTGGTCGTGTGTGCTCTTTCTTGTTATAAGACAACACTACATGATTGTATTCGGGCGTAGCGCACTGATGCCTGTATTGAATTGATGTCTAATTTGTACATGCCATTTATAAATATAACACAAAAGGGTTGTTTTTGTTTGAATATACATAAAATAGGGAAAAATATTATTGGTCTGAATCAGTAACAATAATCGCAATCGGTAGGCACGCGACGATTATGTCTTGAATATAATGTTACTGTTTTAATATGTGAATATTGGATGTTTTCATTTGAAAGTGAAGATGGCAAGTTATTTATTAGATCGAGAAGACTTTCAACTTACGAGATAACATATATTATTACTTAATAATTTAGGAGTAAACAAAAGTAGTAGTAGACTGAATAGAATAGAATTTATAAAATTTTTGAAAACGACACACTTCTGGACCAAAACCATAGTTAGGTTCGGGTTGAACTGCGGTCTACGATATACAAAAAAAAAGTTTTGTTACTAGAAATGTTAGGTTAGATTGGATCTAAGCCTGCTACGCGGCTGCAGCGAGAGAATAGAAGGTAGTGACTCAGCCTGTACAGCGGCTGGTCTAAAATAATGTAAACTAGGACAACTAGGTACTCTAAAGATAACCTAACCACAAAATTAAAATTTTGAAAAACCCCCGACCCCGACATAGTGGACCGATTTTCATGAAACATGGCTAAGAACACTCCCGACTAACTCAGCTTTCAAACAAAAGAAACTAAATCCAAATCGGTTCATCCGTTCGGGAGCTACGATGCCACAGACAGACACACACACGCACAGACAGACAGACAGGCAGATATTGTCGTCAAACTTATAACACCCCGTCGTTTTTGCGTCGGGGTTTAAAAAAAGGGCCATTAAGAATTTCGGCGATTGCAGGAATACTCATTTTTATTCATATATTAGAAAATACCTCTATAGACAACTTATTTAATTTTTATTAACCCTAATAGCAACCAAACCTTTGTTCTATTGATTTTTAAAAGATATACAAGCTGTTTTGTGAAAACTATGGAATGGTTTCAAATGTATGGAATATTGGGAAGTTGCTACCTTTTCCGGCCACCAAAAGTTCTGATGTCCACGGATTTGTATAATGAATACTGAACCTCACTAAAGAATAACTCTTTTTCACATTATATTAAAAATATAGATAGGCCTTAGGGTTTTAAATTTTTCTTAATTCAAGTTAAAAAGGGCACAAAAGCACTTACCAAGATTAACTCTCAAAAGCACAACAAAAAGTTTTTTTTACGAGTACAATTTTTTTCGCGTCAAAAATGTAGTCAAGAACCTAACCTATCTGATATTTAAATATGGCAAACGAGGCACCAGACAATCCAGACATCCAGTTTTCACGTTACGCTTTTTAAACCTCAGTTTCAGTTTCAGTTTCATTTATTTGCTTTATCAGGTACATTACAATACATAGTTGTTATTTGTAAAGTAGGAGGTACATGATACCCTGTCAGGGCATTGCAAAAACATCCTAAATACTAAGTTTATATAAATATAAATATTATCATTATCATGCATTAAAAAGAGAAAGAAAAAAATTATTAAATACTAAATATACATTCAAGGTTTTAGCAATAATTAAGATTTCAACTATACAATATGTCAGCAATATTTATAATTATTATAATTATGCACATTAATAAACATCAGTACAAAAATTGTCATTCATATATTCCTTAATTGAGTAATAAGCTTTATAAATAAGAAATCTCTTTAACTTTTGACTAAACATGCTCAGTTTGCTTTCCGCCTTTATAAAGTCAGGTATTTTGTTATATATTAATATTGATTGATAGTAAGGTCCTTGTTTGTAAATAGTCAGTTTAGATTCTGGGGCTGCCAGCTTATTCTGACGTCGTGCACTTTTTGGAACTCATACATAAATATGTGCTTCCTTACAAACATACTAATTTCGTATATGTATATGCATGGTAGAGTCAAGAAATTCATATGTATAAAGTGGTCTTTGCAACTTTCTGGTAAATGAACATTCATGATAATACGCAGACATTTTTTTTGTTCGAGAAACATTTCGTGAGCATTTACGCTATCTCCCCAAAGGATCACTCCATATCGAAGCCAGGCATAGGCGTAGGCATAATATGCGGTGCGCGCGCATTCTATGCTTGTGCTTCTTTTTGTTATGCTTAGCGCGTAGACGAAGCGCGAAAATTTTGTTTTTAAATTTTGTATATGCCCTTTCCAATTTAAGGCCGTGTCCAGTTGTAAGCCTAGGAGGTTCACTTCGTTTACTTCCTCTATTTCGATTTCGTTGCATAAGCCTGTTAGGTCTAAAGGTTGTTTTTGATAGGGCTTGAATTGTATCAGTTTGCTTTTTTTAGGGTTTAAGTCTAGACAGTGGTCTTGCAACCATTGTTCTGCTTGTGTAAGTGTTGATTTGATCTCACACTCAACGTCATAGTTCTTGGGGCATTTAAAGAGTAGGGATACGTCATCCGCAAAGAGAATGCTATAGTGATTTAGGGCTTTGGGCAAATCATTTATATATATTATAAACAGGATGCAGCCTATAACACTTCCCTGTGGTATGGATGAGTTTATTGTTCGCGTTCCGGATCGAATATTTTTGACTTCTCCTGTCTCTTTATCATAGTAAGAGATTTCTACTAGTTGAGAGCGATTGCTCAAGTAAGACCGTAACCAATTGTGGGCGTTTCCCCGAATGCCAACTCCATATAATTTTGTTAATAGAATTTTGTGTGACACTTTGTCATACGCTTTGGTCATATCGAGGAGCAAGCCTACCGCATATTGTTTCTCATTTATATAGTTTAAAATTTCACTCACATATTTATACACCGCGAGGGTAGTACTACGAGCTTTACGAAAGCCGTTTTGGTTCTCGTCTAAAATTTTGAATTTTTCTAAGAAGTTATAAACCCGGTTTGCTATGGTCTTCTCAAATATTTTAGATATTATTGGGAGTAAAGCGATTGGTCTGTATTTACTGGGATTTTCCTTGTCACTGTTTTTCTTTAGAATTGGTCGGATTATTGCTGTTTTTAAACTGTCTGGAAAAACTCCTTGTTCGTAGGATTTGTTAATTAGGTCAGTTATAACTGGGGTTAATTCGTCGCTACATTGCTTTATGACAGCTGATGGTAAGTTGTCAAAACCAAAGCTGGGTTTGTTTGGTGAGTTCTTAATTATACTGGTGACTTCTTTTTCCGTAACAGGACTTAGATACATGGAATTTGTAACTGGGTTTACGACCGGTCGGCCAGTCTTCTCTGATAGCAGTGATGTCTCGCCTACACTAGCGAAGTAATCGTTAAACATATTTGCTACAGCATGAGGGCAATGTATTGTGGTGTTTTGGTGTTTTAGCGTAATATTTTTTAAATTACATTTAGGCCTAGCTCCTGTAATGTTGTTTACAATATTCCACATCGTTTTTGTTTTATTATTTGAATTTCTCATTTGTTTTTCGTAACTTTGTCTTTTTGAAGCTTTTATACATTTCTTTAGGGTTGCTCTATATTTTTTATAATGCTGTCTTAATATGGTACTCTTGGATTGGTTTAACATGATTTTTAATATTCTTTTATGCCTACAAGAGGTTTTTAAGCCCTTTGTAAGCCATGCTACTTTATTATTACTTCTTAGTTTAATATTTACTTGAGGTATATGAATGTCGAGTAATTCTTGCAATTTTTGATTAAATTTATTGTAAATTAGATTGATGTCGTAATCCCCTATTACAAAATCATGCCAGTTTATTTCTTGTAATGCTAACTTAAATTGATTAATATTGTTGTCAGTAAAAAGCCTTTTTTTCATATATACATGTGGTTTGTGGGCGGTTTTGTTTATATTAAACTTATAAATTATACTTTTGTGATCTGAATTTGAGCAAATTTCGCGTCTTATTTGTTATAGTATTGTTTTAATGAAATCATTTTTACGACCCCATTTCGGACTACTCGATAGCGATCGTGGTCAATGGCGTAGACTACGTGGCCAAGCCGGAACTGATACCTAACTACAAACCCTGCACCCTGTCACACAATAATCGTTATTCGACTGGTCGGATCTTAGCGATCAATGTCGATTTATTCGATAAGGTGAACTGTACACTTACTTGTACAGTACCCGAGTATCGAGTATTAATTAATTAGGTTTTATGTAAGTACGTATATATATTATTGTGGCCTGGCGCGGATGTCTTGTTTGCCTTGGTGGGAAGGAATATTTAAACTCAGCAGTCTTTCAACTACATAAGGAAATACAGATTTTGCCCCAGCCCGAAGACAACATGATTACAGTACGAAAACATTTTTTAAGATAAGTAAAACAATCACGGCGAGTATATGTAATAACTTCTCTTAACAAATGTAGCGATCAAACAACAAGCTTAATCCATGTGTCAGCAAAGCTAAGGGAGCGGGTCTTTCGATCTGTACTAAGCAATACAGAGCTGCGCTAAATCTTCATTCGGCGCTAGGCCAACGCTATCTCATAGTCTATTTATGGCCCTAGACGGCAATAATTTATTCAGACAAATGCCTAAATTAGGCTATACGTAAATATAAGCGCAAAGTATTCCGCACTATGTAGTTCTCGTCTATACGATGCCATATTTCAGCGAAATATAATATTGTAGTAGGTACTTGCGTATCGCGAATATCTCGTGTTGCCGGGCGCTTATTCTTTGAGACACCGCACTCGACATATCTGTATGCGTTATCTAGCCGTGTTTTATAAGGTTTTAGGATTTTCGTTAGCTTCGCCGTTTTTTCGGAGTAAAATTTTAAGCATAATATTTACGCCGTACTGCGGAAGTTTTTATAACCTCAGAACAGGTTGAATATGGTGAAGTTTTGTGATAATATGTGTCTTGAGCTAGAGAATTTTGAAATTGCACCAGCGAGTATAAACCGTGTGCAGCACCGAGCTGGCGCCGCAACCTTTCAAATGGCCATTTGGCTCCGATATACAGTGGCTTGTTAGGTCTGTTCCACAACACAGCACTCTCACTCTACAGAGATTAGTATAACTACGGGTAACCCGAAGCAGAAAGATAAAAAAAGAATAGGGAACTTGACTGTACTGTACTTAAAATAAAATATTGTATACCGTGCACGAAATAAATCATCAGATAAATATAAGAAAAATATGGATAGAAGTAATTTTTAAATCCAATTTCTATTCAATAAGTCAGGTAGAAATATATAAAGTAACTGAGTTGACCGTGACGCCACACAATTCGATTTCATACTAATTCCATACTAACAAGACGTTGAAATTCGTTTTGACAGTTCTTAAAAAGAAGTTGATTTGACTATGAGGCTACCCAATACCCATAGCTAAACCACTTTGACATGTTATAAATAAGAATTTATAGACAAACTTCTAGACATAGGTAACCTGCACGGTACCCACCTACGTACTAATATTCACCCCAACGTGTGGATGTGTATCTTCAAGGATATCTTTTCCTCCGTTTTATTTGCCTTGGCCCTCTGAATAAATAAACATAATTGACGCCTGGCTTAATTGAAGCTGAACCGTTCCCGCGTGGGATATGTCGGCCTCTTTATCACTTACAATATGACTTGAATATTTCAATTGGAAATTTATCGGTGCGGCATGAAAGTACTTCGTTTTTTATTCCTTTCCCATTCTTTTTAAAACATATTTACATCACTAGTATTAAGTAACTAATTATGTACTTATTGAAATTTATCCTCGAACTAAATACCCATAACTTAACCTCGCGGTCATAAATCTATTAAATAGAGTTTGGAATCCACACACACGATTCTTAAATAAAAAATTGTCTGAATAAGATGACATCACTAAGCATGACGATGCTAAAAATCCTTAAGCTTTAAACTATTTATTAGACCGTGTTTTTAATATTCTTCTCTATAATGCGTGAATTTAGAGTACCTAAACACAAATTCAACCAACATAAGATGCTAGACAAAAACGATAAAGTTGTTTTATGAAATCCAACGTAAAACCTCTTCTTAAACTAGTCTTACGTATACCAAATGAAACGAATATAATATATAAAACTAGCATGACCTAGTTTTAAATCACCTAACAAATAACTTCGCGTGAAGATATGTATGAGTTAAATTTAGTTTCACAAAAGCTACAGCAGTTACTCGTTAGGTTAATAAAGTGGAATAACCTACTGAAAACTCGTCCCGTAACTCTCCTGTCGAAAATGTATGAGTAACAGAAGTGCAAGTACATTAATATTGTAATAATTACATTTTAATACTCATTAATTCGCCTTAAATATGGTTTTAGTCTCCTTTGTCTACGCTAGTAAGTAAAGTAAATTTGTTGAGTTAAATTAGTTTCTATACTGTTATTTAATTACTTTGCGCGCGGATCCATGTATCTACGTGGAATTCATCTAGTGAATTCCAGGGAACTGAAAACTGAAAGTCACACGTTAGTTTTTGGCCCCCACCTGTATCTACAAATTAACTGGAAGTGGGGTCTAAGTAGAAACTTGAAGGGTAGGAATGTTAGTACTTAAAATAAATTGATTTTGATAAAAAAATCGGATTTGCTATATTCAAAGAAAATTTGTCATTTGACACATATTTAAGTATTGAGATTTGAGATCAGAACAAATAATATATGTGACATTTTTTCTTGTAAACTAATTTAAAGACATTACCAATACACAAAGAAATTTGAATAGAGTCCTCTGCAGGCTAAGATGTACCTACACAATTTAAATCCCACTTTTTATTGTTATAATTTTGTATAAATAATGCCGATAAATGCCGTTGGAGTACATGCATACATACAGTCATGCCTGTATCCCATAAAGGCGTAGGCAAAGCACATGAACTTCACAAGTTTCAGTGCCACTCTTGGCAAAAAGGAGTTGAAGGAAAACGAAATTGTGACATTGTAGTGACATGTGGCCAGCCTCTCGCCTACGCCACAATTTAACCCATACCCCACAGTCGACTTTTACGACACCCACAGGAAGAACGGGGGTGGTAAAATTCTTAACCCGTCACCACACGGGCAACCGCCAACGGCAACGGGGTGCCGTTGTAGTGTCGGTAAAAAATAAGAACATTTTTTACCGCACGGTCATTTCTTACTTTATATTAACCCATTTATACACTGAGAGAAATTTGCATTGTGAATTTAACAAGTTCGACTTGTTGCGGTTTATCCGTTTGAATCAGCCAAACGTATGTTTAAAACAATATGTGTCAGGTTGTTTTTATAAAATCGACTTGTTGATTCAAATATATTGCCGATTCAAATGACAAGTAGCTTGTTGTTTGAACCAAAAGAGCACGTAGGCGCTATTTTAACTAAAAAACTTGTTGAACGAACATGAAAACTGTTGGTTGTATTTTCTCTCAGTGTACGATCGTAGTGCTACGTCGTAGCCGAAAGCATGGATTTCCCCGTATGTAGCGAAAATGCATCGTAATAAGGCATAACCACAACGTGTCGTGATTAACACTGAATGGATTAAAGGAAGCTGTAACACGAGTAGAGCTTGTAAAATAAATAATTCAACTAGGGAAGAAATCAAATTATGTTATTGAATATTTTTTGATTTATCCTTTTTTCAAGTAGTCACACTACTATATATAGATTATAAATTGAAATAGATATCATACACGAAAGAAAAAACGGCAAGGCCCACTGGTGACCGAGCCGGGAATCGAACCAGGGTCTTCAGCTTACGCGGCTAACGTCTTTACCACTAGACCCACACCCAGCTGACCAGCCGTTTTTTCTTTCGTGTATGATATCTATTTCAATTTAAATAATTCAAATTAACATATAATTAAGATGCTAATAGACAAACTTATATGACTAGATATTCTTTGCATCTACGCCTACGTTTGTCCTACGTTTATCATTCAACTTTGTCAAAATGTTACTTTTTAACTTAACGTCAAAAAATAAGCCCTGCTTACTAAGAACTAACATAACACTGTAATCCTCTGACCGCTGGATTACCATTATTTATTCAGTTCATAAAAAAAATACTTCAAACACTAACTCGAATTCCAAAAATGGTTGTTAAAAATGTAGGTAGTAAAGTAAAATCCGAATGGATGGGCAGATCGACCGACAGAGAGGCGCCGCTTAAAACTCGGGGCTAATTAAACGAATGAAAACGAAACTCGAATGTTTTCATTCCATTTACCAGCTCTATGCTCCCGCTCTCATTCGCCACCGATGGATGACCGCGTGCGAGATGTAACCATTCAATTTATGTTGTTTTACTCAATTTGAATCTGTATGCCCATTCGTTGGAATTTTATAGCTTTTTTAGCTTAGGTTTATCATATATAATATACAAGGTTTTGTCCACGGCTTCGCTAGCGTTAGAAAGAGACAAGAAGTAGCCTATGTCACTCCGTCCCTTCAACTATCTCTACTTAAAAATCACGTCAATTCGTCGCTCCGTTTTGCCGTGAAAGACGGACAAACAAACAGACACACACACTTTCCCATTCATAATATTAGTATGGATTGTTAATATTTAAGAAATATACATTACTTATAATCGTTATCAGGAATTTATGTAAAAGTGACAATCTAAAATAAATAAATATATCACGAGGGTATTGTCTCATACAAAATTTTGATTTAGCATATTTTTCTACTAGCGGTTATATACTTAAGTAATATAACTGACACAACGTTCTGTGGAGAGGCATACGAGGGAAACAGGCTTATTCATATATAAAAGTGTAACCAAATTATTAACCTTTTAATTAATCTTTACACGATCAAGTAGGCGGGCAGTTTCAGAATTTGGGTCCCCCCAATTAGCAACTTTTGCTTAACAAAAATAAACTCGCTGTCAGTTTTGTGACGAAAAATAAGCATAAAATCTGTCTAAAAATTTACTTTTTTCACATTCTGAATGTAGATTATCGCTAAAAGTTTATGTGGTTAATACAAAAACAATATTTTCATTGAAATTTCAACACAGTGAATTATTTTTTGTTAACAACTTACGATCTGACCATGACACGGGTCAAACTTTATCGTGTAGTCTGAATACAAGAAACAGTTTTGCTAAAAAACCTTTAATATGGTACGAAAAGAAAAGAGACTACAGTGATGATAATATTAGGAAATTTATAAACGCAATCGCAGCACTTTCGTTTGCCGAAGTCTATGAAAAGAATACTACGAATGCAGCCTTTAACGCATTTCATGACTTATTCACATTATTTTATAATCTCTGTTTTCCGTTTATTACAATCAAGCATGTAATTAAACCTACCAGGAACGCATGGATAACAAAAGGACTTCAAAAATGTTGCATAAGAAAAAGAATTTTGTACTGTAAGTATCAATATTCCCAGTCAAATAAAAAAGAAAGTCTTAGCCGCTATAAACAATACTGCAAAATTCTTAACAAATGTATGAATGCAGCCCAAAAATCAATAAACCTTAAAAGAATACAAAATGCCAAAAACGTATGCAAAACTTCGTGGAGTATTATAAAAAAAACATGTTGCTCCACCGCAGTATCTCCTGAAATAAAAGAAATCACCCAAAACAGTATCACATACAATGATCCCTTAGATATCGCAAAACAATTTAACCAATACCTAATAAAATTAACAAACAAAAGTATTAAGAATAGTTCTAATGTAACATCATTAATTGACCAAAACACCCATACCATGTTTTTTTTGCCTGATGATCACTATGACATTTATAAAGCTATAAAAAACCTTAGAAATACTCAGTCTACGGGATACGATGGCATTAATGTCAACATTTTGAAATCTGTTGCGGTTATTATCTCATTGCCTTTACACTATATTATAAATTTGTCATACACAGAAGGGGTATTTCCAGATAGGCTCAAGATTTCGGTAGTAAAACCGATTTTTAAAAAAGGGGACAAATGTGACATGTCGAATTATCGTCCTATCACTTTAATCCCTGTCCTATCTAAAGTTTTCGAACGCTTAGTATATAGGAAAATAATCGACTTTTTAGAAAAGTGTAAGTTAATAACACCAAAGCAGTACGGTTTCCAAAAAAGAAATCAACAACACATGCCTGTTTTGAGCTGGTACGAAATGTCACCTTAAGTTTAAATGATAAAGCACCTGTGGTAGCACTGATGCTAGACATGAGTAAGGCGTTTGATTTCGTTTGCCATGAAACGTTATTGTCAAAGTTATACAAATACGGCATAAGGGGACAACCGTATCTTTGGCTAGAAAGTTACCTTAACGGACGGAAGCAATGTGTTGAAGTTACAAAACTTAACTCAAACCATGAAAAAGAATCATATAATTCTCCTTACATTGAAAATAAATGCGGTGTGCCACAACGCAGCATTCTAGGGCCAATTTTGTTTCTATTATATATTAATGATTTACCTAAAGCCACACAAAACGACAGTATACTCTTTGCAGACGATACAACTATCTTAATCAAAGGGGTGAATGGTGATTCTCTATGTCATAATATTAAAAATACACTGACAAATGTCACTCAATGGTTAAATGATAATAATCTTAATGTAAACTTGCAAAAAACGCAGCTGATCCAATTTCAAACATATAAAAGTAAACCACTTGAGATTACTACAGACTTTAACACGTTCGCTGCGGCAAGCCAAAACCTTAACCCAAAATCTAGTGCGTTACGAGGCCCAATCCGCCCCGTAATAGTTTACATCGTAGTGCGTTACGGGTATAAAAGTGCCCCGTACGCCTAAGTCTGTTAAAAGTGCTGTAAGTTCCTGAAATATTGGATTTTCCAATATTTTTTTCGACTAACTGTAAGAGTATGAAATTTCCTTCGTCTCATTATCCCCGCACGTGGATACGATAAAAACTCACAAAATTATATAAAAAAGAAAATACGGGGTTATTTTATCCCCGTATCGCACTAAAGTTGAAAAAGTACGGGGCTTAGTACACCCCGTAACGCATGTAATGTATTAAGGTCGATAAATTAGTAGTGATGGGAAATAAAAAAATCGATGTATATGCTGTATTAACAAAAAAATTACACATCAAAAATATGATACTTCGCACTCTTGTATTTTTGAGAAAGTAGTTAATATAATTAAGTAAAAAAGATAAATAAAATAAAATAAACCACCACCGTTTTTATATATTAAAAACATATATTTAATTACCTGCTTGCAATTAGATGTCAATTTATGGTGATTTTGACGTGGATTGTGTGGGATAACCTTTGTTTTTGGAATATAGTAGTTCTTACGTGTGGTTCGAGCGCTTCATTTTTAATTTGCCGATAACAAGTATTTCAATAAGCACTGCACTAGCGATACTGTGCCCACAACCCCGTACGGGCCAGCAAATTCTTTTACGGGGTTCACGGAGACCCGTATCGCACCAGAAGGTAATTTTTGTCCCCTGGTCGGTACGGGGTTTCTGAGACCCCGTATATAATGAATGTATCAATAAATAATACTTTTGAACAGAAATCTAAATGTATATTTGTCATTTTCGTAGTTGTAAAAATGACCAAAATACAGCTTCCGCACAAGCGGAGTGAACACGATTTTTCTCACCCGCACTGAGTGATGACAACATACGGGGTTCAAAAACCCCCGTAACGCAGTGAACGTGTTAATAGCGTGCAACTTAAGGAAACTGATGCTGCAGTTTTCTTAGGTCTACGTATTGACAAATATTGCAATTGGAAAGCCCATATTAACCACTTATGTAATAAGCTAGATCGTTTTGTGTATGTTTTGTGGCGTCTACGTTCTATTGTATCTGAAGCGGCAGCAACCGCTGCCTTTCACGGCTATGTATCTTCACAAATTCGTTACGGCTTAATAATATGGGGCAACTCAACCGAAGCAGATAGAGTTTTTATAGCGCAAAAAAAATGTGTTAGATCCCTGTGCGGAGCCCACTATCTAGACAGCTGCAGGCCATTATTTAAAAGAAAAAGATTTTGCCGTTACCATCCTTGTATATGTATGAAATGTGTAAATTTGTGAAAAATAACATAGAACTGTTTAAAGAAAAAGGCAATGGAAAGCGCCACAAATACGACTTAGAGATACCAACGCAGCAAAGGCTAAAACTGTTCCAAAATAACTGCTATTGCATGGCTATAAAATTGTATAATTCAATTCCTGTGGACATAAGAATATTAGAAGGTAAGACTTTTAGGAAAAAATTGTACAGTTTGCTATTAGAACATTGTTTCTATAATATAAATGATATAATACGACATTTTAAAATAAATAGTCTCTAGATAACGAATTTTGTAAATTGACATTAGCTTTTAAATTTTTTTTTCTTTACTCATAATAATAATGCATTCTTCTTCTTTTTTTTTTTTTGTGATGTAAGTGTATTTTATTTGTAAAGAGTCTTATAAGAGCTGTATCGAGTTGTAACTTTGATTAATGATATTATTTTCTTTATTCTTTATTTTATTTTTATTATACATGCAAACATTTTATTTATTTTGTTAGTAGTAGTATGATTAGAACAATTTGACATTTGATTTTTTTTTCCGACCATCTTCTGTACTCCTTCTTTTATACTTATATTTGTAATTTAATGTAATAAATATTTGAATGCTGAAAATTCAGCCAAGCATGTAAAGATCTCGAATGTACATATTAACATCTTTATATCACTCGTGTTTTATCAAATAAAGAATTATCTTATCTTATCTTATCTTATCTTATCTTACGCTAATTGGGCGGTCCGTTCGGTCGGGAAGCAGGACGGTGTCCATTCGGTCTTCCCAAGTAGGTGAAGTAGGCTTTTTTGACTGCCCTATCTTCCCTCATTCTTTCAAGGTGACCTAGCCAACGGAGACTATGCGCTTTGGTTTCACCTATTATATTTGGCTCGGCTACTATTTACTTTGATTGGAGGATTTTATAAACGAGATTATTATCATCACGCTTATAAAAACATTATGAATATTTTAGTTCATTGCATATACTTAGTAGCTTATCACTATAAAGTCACAGTAACCAATATTGTTTTGCTAGGACTAATAATTTGCTTTACCCCTCACTAGCTCTGAAACACGACGTGAGCACGTCGTGTTTTGTCCTTTAATACCAGCGGATAAAAACGCATTTTATCCACTAGTGGGTAAAGTAATTTGACCTTGAATAAAGTTGAATTAACTGCTTTAAAATTGATAAAAGTAGGTGTATCTAGTAATAAAGATGATTTACCACCTGTGGAACTATTGGAAGCAGTGTTAAACGCATTTTTTGCGTTGTAGTTTCCTCGCTATAGTGAGGGGAAAAGTTTTGTGTTACACTCGGGTGCAAATGTATTTTACTTCTCGTGTGTTAAAAAACTCGCAAGTTCAGGATTCTATTCTCGAACCACTTGCTTCGCTCGTGGTTCAACTATAGAATCCTTTCATTTGCTCGTTTTTCAATTCCACACTCGGCGTTAAAATACAACTTTGCCCCCTTGTATAACAAATAACTATTTCTACAACATTAAAATTACTTTTAAAGGTACATCGATTATTAATTCATACCATCGCAGGTTTCGTCACCGTTAAAGAAAATAAAGCAAAGCAACGGAAAATTAATGTAACAGAATTAAAATCATTAGTTATCGTCTTATGAGGACGTGGTAAATAAGGCTGGTGATAAATTGTCTAGGGGATGTGCTGTACGGGAGCATTAACAACATCTTGATATTATTATCTGGCTAGTTTAAACCTCATAATGTTACATTGAAATATAAAATAGAATAGAATAAATAGGTATAGAATGTAGGCACGTATTCTTTTTGTTTTATATTAAATCTAAAAATTTTTTTAATTATTTTAATTAAAGCTAATATCTTGTTTCAATCATCTTTATTAAAATTTCTCAGAAACTTTAGATAGATAAAATTGATTGAGTGTAATTAAATGATAAATGTAAGTACTTATATTTGAAACGAATATTCATGGTATTACAGTGGTATTACCCTGATATGATTTTTATTGATTCGCGTTAGGAACAATACTACGCCGATAATGCAGCTACCGTAGACGAAAATTACTTATTAATCTTTAAGGATGTCACCTGCCCCTGTTAACTTTTTGTTATGAATGCTCAATACTATTCACGTCAAATGTTTTACATTTTTTTTAAACGGAAGATTCTGCACCCTGTTTTTATTGAATTCCGTTAATTTTAAGGGAAGATTTATTACATCAAATACAATTAATTTCTCTAAGAAACTAGCGTCTTAACTCTTGCGGTTATCGAGTTATTAAAAAAATAAAGATAATTGCTGAAAACGTGTGTCACAGCCTTTACCAATTCCTAATGTTATTTGTTTTGACATGTGCCGTTAATCACTTGAAACTAACTTGAATGTTATTCTTAAGGGTCTTTCACACTAATAAATTCGAACATTTATTATGTATGAAAATGATGAAAAATTTTTTTTTTGCGTATTTAACTAAAAGTGATACACAGGGTGGTTCCTGATAATGAACCTAACGACGTGTCGAATTTAACGGAAAACAAAAAAAACACGGTGTATAAGTACTTACATACATCGACCGAAAATTTGGTAGACCTATATGAAAGTGTCCGTTAATGGGGTTTTACCTTCTTATCGGAAAAGGGTTTTTTTTCTGGTGTTTGAGAGTAATCAATCCCTAATGTCGAGAATTCCCAAGGGTCTATGGGTCTATAGTATGGGGTTCTTCAAAAAAGGAGTGTACCTACTAGTTTTTAAACAGCCGGCAACACACATACATAACTTAATATTAAGCAGGGCCGCATGCCACCGTACTGGTATAAAAAATAACTCAAAAATAACCAAATTCAAATTATTTCCTGTTTTGCATGAAGCCGTCCGCCGGAGTTCGAAAAGTCATTTGTGCGATTATCCGTCTCACGGAGCGCATCGCGGGCACATTGTATGGAAATTAAACGAATGACGCCAAAGTCTGTTTATGAATAAATAGCATCATAATTTAATACGTGTAGGTATTACTGTAGGTAGTTGTTAAGGCTTGTTTTTTCAATACGCTTTTTTCTTTTGCCCTTATTCGAAGTACATAATAAGTTTTAAAACCTGTTTTGAAATAATATAGCGTATTTATTATTTATTTTTATTTGGGTAATAGTATACTACTATGGTCAGGTCATTTTACTACGAAGCTACTAAGCCATTTACTAAATAACGTACATACATACACGTTTTGCTATTTTATGGACCCATCATTGACAATTTAATTTCATCAATTGTTTATATTCATTTTACTCAAGTCAACCGTTTCAACGTTTCAATAAAGAAGAGCATATTAAGGTTCAAGAATAAGGGACCTTAAAAATATATAATAGGATATTAAAAAACTAACGTTCAAAATGTATCAAAATAATAATACGTACCTAATCACTTAAGACCACAAGTGCTAGACGCGAATCTCTACGAGTAGCCGCCCCCATAACTCCATAATCGTAACGGCGACGGCTATGGCGGCCGGCCGCGTAAACTGACGCAGTTTACAGCTCCCTCTGCGCTCCTGACACAAGCTAACCAAGCATAATGCACAGCTAAGACTTGATAATATGTCCATTTTAGGGTTTAAATGGGGTTATAGCTAAGGCTCGTCTATCTGGTGGCCTGACCGTCCGTTTGCCTGTCTACATCAACCCGTATCTCATGAACCATGATAGTCAGACAAGTGTGATAGTTCATAGTTATTAAAGGAATGAAATATTTATTTACAAAAAGATAGTTACAAATATTACAAATACGTATCAAGCATGAACAAAACAGGGAAATTTATCAAGTGGAGGAAGGATTGGGTAGGGCTGCGCTATCATTTAAGCCAAAGAAGTTTTTGAACGTGTTAAATTTGTATCACGTACCCCGGATACACATGCTTGTAGCACGGATTATGGAAATTGTAATTTTTGATCTTAGCCAACCCATAACCACGCTGAGGGATCTGTCCCATCGTTCGGCGATTGCTTCACCCAGATGTTTCACGAAGGCAGACATTTGAGAAGATACCATCAACGGATGTTACAAAGGGGAGTAAATGTCGCATGTCGTTTTTCATAGTTATTTATTCATTAACAAAATTATTGTGTAATATTTATAAGTAATGTCATATAAACTTAAGATGAATGTACATATTTATATATATCACTCGATATTTAATCCTGAAATACAAATGACAAACTAAATGATTTTTTTTCCTCAAACATAAAAAATTGTGGTACCTTGAGAGATGGAAATAAACGAAAATTGATCGTGCAACAGTGAAGGCCAATTTAAATGTTGCGTCAATGTCTTTTACCTTAGAATCTACCCCTCCGAAACGAAACTAGGCTTATGTTAATTTTCGACTAGAATCATCACAAATTGTAACTCCCCCTTACCCTTATAACGGCATCTCCTTCATGATAGGGATCTTTTTATTCCTCACAAAAAAGAGTCTAAGTTAAATTCGAACATTCTCTGGCTTGATTACCGAGCACCCAGGAGGCCTGATTTCATGGAGCCAATTGCCGTTCGCGCACAGGCGAAAGTGATCGCTAGGGTGATATTTTTTAAATGTAATCTTTTTTCGATACCTTTTTGCACAGTTTACTGGTTAAAATACTTGTTGTGTTCTGGCTATATGCTAAAGAGGCAAGAAGGTTACCTAACGCCAAATAAAACGGATATCAAGGATTATTGTCAAAGAAAAATTTGTGGTCACAGTGCGTTTCACTACAGATTGCTACGGAATTTACAAAAAAAATCTGAGATGGAGTAGATACCTATTGACTTAATTAATTGATACCCATATCGTTAATAAGACCCAGAAATTAATTTAACAAGTCAATAACCAGTATTTTTTTTAATTTATTTACATGAACATATTTACATAATTGTTTAAGAAACTAAGACTAAACTTAAAAGATATAGCTAATAATAAATAATCCCTTGAAACATTGTACCAAGGATACTGGCGACATTTTTTTAAAAATACGTTACATGAATCTAGTTCAAAAATACTTGTAAAATTAAGAAGTAAGTTGCAAGTCCAGTGTCGCAGTGCGACTTGCACCGACGTCGGCGCCGCGGCGCCCGCACGCGACCAATTATTTACTGCTAACTATAACTATTTCAGGACCTACTTGCGACTCCGTTTGTTGAATGCTAATGGCATGTAAGGGTTTACATGAATGTGGTACCTATTTAAGACAGCAGGCAAGTTGTATTCTGTCTTGTGCGAGATTTTAATTGATATGAGCACTACTAAAGTAGTATTCTTGATTTAAATATTAGGGCATAAGTGCCCTAAAATCACCTAGGTGAATTATTCACATTTCATAGTTAAATTAAAAAAAAAAAAGATTTACTCGCGACGGTTTTAAGCATACATAACATTTGTATTTGCACTTAAGATCACTTTTTAATTTATTTTCAATTGTGTATAGGTACCTCATCAGCTGCCTATAGTTGGAAATATCCGTGGACACAGTAAATAAAATACTAGATAGTTTTCCAATGTATATTTGTGCGGCCGGCCGACCGCACAGGCAAACGAACTGAACCAAAATGACATGTTTACATAATGTGACATTGTCTAGAAGACGATTCTATTCAACCAGTAGAGTTTATAATGGTGCACATACGAACTTCATAGTTAATAAACTTACGTAGGTTCTAACATTGGCCCTTGAACCAATATAAACTCATGTACATCACATACATTAAACACATAGTAATCTAAGCAAATACATTAGACACATCCGCTGTCTAAAAACAAAACATTACCTACAACACAAAAATAGGCATAGCAAAGGTATCAGTAAATTTCGTAAAGTATCCGTAACATATAAAACTACAAATAGTCAAAACATACATGAAACGGATCTAAAACAAACTATACCTTCACAAATATATAGTAAATTGCTTAGAGCCAAGTCACTTATTTAATGATACAAATAAATGACTAACAAACTTATCATGTTTTTCTTTTGCCAATGGTTTCGTTAAAACATCGGCCACCATTTCATCAGTTGATAGGTATTTCAAAACGACAGTACCTTCCTCAACGATTTCCCTGATGAAGTGATGCCGTACATCGATGTGCTTCGTTCTGGCGTGGTACATAGAATTAGCACACAATTTCAGTGCAGACTGATTGTCATTAAACAAAGTAATCCTATACTGTACCCCGTAAATTTCGAACAGAAACTTGCGTAGAAAGAGAGCCTCTTTACAAGCATCTGACAGACACATGTACTCACTCTCCGTGCTTGAAAGAGCGACTGTCTTTTGTCTCCTACTCTCCCATGAGATAGTAGAATTTCCGATTTTGAACACAAAACCGGTATAAGATCGGCGATCGATCTCATTTGACGCAAAATCAGCATCAGCATATGCGACGATGTCTAAACCTGACTTCTGAAAAGTTAAACAATGATTAAGCGTACCTTTCAGATAGCGAAGAACGCGTTTCGCCGCTTTCCAGTGGTTCTCGTCGTACGCGTCGTTGAACTGGCTGAGTGAGCTGACAGCATGCGCAATATCTGGTCGCGTACATACCGCTATGTACATTAGACATCCTATCAGGCCTCTGTAGTCGTGCGTACAATCTTTCTTTGTAGATTTCACGAGCTTCAGACCTGTTTCCATAGGTGTTCGTGCAGGTTTGCAGTCCGACATATGAAATCGTTCTAGCACCTTCTTAATATAGCTTGACTGGTCTAGAGTAATCTCGTCATTCTGTCTGCAAAGCCTCATTCCAAGAATGTGATGAGCTGGCCCTAAGTCTTTGATTTCAAAGGCCTTCTTTAATTCTTCTTTGATTCCAGCCGTATCTCGGCAATCAGCTGAAGAAAACAACATTATGTCATCAACATAGAGCGCAATTATAATAATGGATTTCCCGCTCGACTTGACATAAACACAAGGTTCGGAAGATAAACGTTTGAACTTCATTTTGTTTGTCAAAACGCCATTTATTTTCTCATACCAAGACTTCGAAGCTTGCTTCAGTCCGTATATGGCCTTATTCAACTTGTAAACTTTATCTTCTTTGCCCTTAATCTTATAGCCTTCTGGCTGCTCCATAAAAACGGTTTCTTTTAAATCTCCATTCAAAAACGCCGTTTTTACATCAAGATGCTCGATATTCATGTTATGTTCCGTTGCCAAAGCTAGTAACGTACGTATAGTGGAATATCTTACTACAGGAGAAAAAGTTTCCTCGTAATCAATACCGTATTTCTGGGTATAACCTTTTGCAACAAGGCGCGCTTTGTATCTCAGTATTTCCCCATCGAGGCCAAGCTTTCTTTTAAAGATCCACTTGCATTTGACAGGCCGTTGCTTCGCATCGCGGTCAGTCAGAGTCCAACACTTGTTGTCGATGAAGGATTTATACTCTTCCGCCATCGCGGCTTTCCACTTACTCGCATCCGGGCCACTCAGCGCCTCGCGAACTGTTAGAGGGTCCCCTGTGTCACTGCATACAGTGTTTGCTATATTAGCAGACTCAAACTCACTCGTTCCGTCCGTAGAGTTTTCAAAGTCTTCCAGTGTTGAATCTCCTGGGACATATGTCTCATCCGCAGGGTCATCTGGGGTCTCACTGCTGCTCTCAGAATCATCTGTTGTAATGACGCTGTTATCTTGAGCGCTTTCATCAGATATTTCTGCGGGCTCTTGGGGTAAAACGGGTAAAGCGGGTTGCACCTGAGTATTATCAGCGACAGTTACATTGTTCGTCAAACTAATCTGAGTGTAACGTGAACTGTCATACTCATCCGATGAAATGTCATTCCAAAAAGCATGTTCTAGAAAAATCACGTTTCTAGCTTTTATGACAGTCTTCGGGTTCTCCGGATCTATCAGTCTGTAACCTTTTGTGTCATCACAGTATCCGGCAAAAATATACTTCTTACTTTTGGGATCCAGTTTGTCCCGTTTGTGCTGAAGGGCATAAGCTTGACAGCCAAAAATGCGCAGGTAGCTAAGATTCTCCTTTTTACCTGTCCACTTTTCTTCTGGTGTACTGCCCATCACAGCCTTAGTCGGAGAGCGATTCTTAAGGTAGACGGCGGTGTTGACCGCTTCTGCCCAGAATTCCTTCTTCAAGCCTGCTTCCTGAAGCATGCACCTGGCTTTCTCCGTAACGCTTCTAATCGCGCGCTCCGCGACTCCGTTCTGAGCTGATGACCTTGGAACCGTGGTCTGATGTCGAATTCCATGCGCCTTCAGGAACTTCTGAAATTTAGAATTGACATATTCACCACCATTGTCACTACGAAGAACTTTTATTTTCTTATTGGTTTGGTTTTCCACGAGAGCTTTGAATTCTTTAAACATCTCAAAAACCTCATCCTTCCGCCTAAGAAAATAAACAAATGTTTTTCTTGACAAGTCATCAATGAACAACAGGAAATATCTTTTCCCACCTATGGACGGACACGGTAGTGGTCCCATGACGTCACTATGAACTAACCCAAGGATTTCCTTAGCCCTGGTCTCAGATTTCTTCGGAAATGGCAACTTAGTCTGTTTGCCTAAAATACAGGAAACACACGACTCAAAATTATTGTTGTCATAAGAAATACCAGTGACCATACCTTTTCTCAGTAACTCCATACTGCGGGCGTTCAGATGAGATAGACGTCGATGCCAAACTTGTTGCGTTGACTGGCTTCCAGTAGCAGGGAACTGTGGCGCTTGCTTCACGCTCTCAGCAACAGAACGTGCCGGCACCGCTACGCTGTCACCTGTACCTAAAGACAAAGGCATAGCCTGCGAAGATGGCTCGCTACACAAAGCCGAAAGAGTTTCGATGGCATCGAGTTGATAAATACCATCTCTTAAGGTAGCTGTAGCTAAAACCTGCCCTTTGTCAAAAACTTTACACACGCCAGAACGAAACACAATTTCGTAACCTTTCCTATCCATAGCACTAACAGATAATAAATTTGCAGACAATTTAGGTACTAAGTACACATTACTTATAGATCTCACACTATTGTCCTTTAACAAAGCTTGAGCAGTTCCTTTCCCAGCTGTCAATAAGGCTTCACCATTCGCGATGTATACCTTCTTTGGTTTATCAGTAGTAAAATCTGATAAAAAGCTGCGATCGTTGCAGAAATGCTGTGCCGCACCACTGTCGACGTACCAAACGTCACGGTTGGCTCCTGCGGCCAATGCAGTAAGCATCGTCTGGCTTTTCTTGCCACTCTTCTTGCCGTCAGAGTTTTCTGGACAGTCCTTCTTGGTATGTCCACTCTTTTTGCATCTGAAGCATTTAATTGGGTTGCGTGCTTTCCGAGTTGCAAAAGCCGTAGCATCTTCACTTTTCTCATTGCGTCTTGAATTTTCTAGAAGCAATTTGGCTTTGACATTTTCGCTTGACAGTGACGTGTTCGAATTTTCTAGAGCCATTATCAACGGGTCGTAATCGCTTGTCAAGCCACTGAGTAAAATCACGGCCACGAAGTCATCTTCCAATGCCTTCCCGATGTCGCTCAGCTGTTGCGATATATCCATGACCTTGTTGACGTAAACCTCCATGCTACCACATTCGCTCAGTTTGATGGCGAACAATGTGCGTAGCAGTCCGAGCCGTCGTGACAAGCCTCGGTCCTCGTATGCCTTTTGCAGGTTGCTCCACGCTTCGCGAGCCGTCTTGGCATTTCTAATTTGTGGAAACACACAAGGCTGTACGTTTAAGGCGATTTTCGCGAGCGCCTTCTCCTGCTTCTTCGCGTCTTCATTTTTATTTTCAGGCGTGCTTATACATTCCCAAAGATCATCGTGGATAAGCACCATCCGCATCATAAACTTCCAAGATGAATAATTCTGTATTCCAGACAGTTTTTCGATGAAACCATTCTGACTGGCAGATGCCATCTTTTGTTTTTGTTGCGAAAATTTTGAAAATAATTTGATGAAGTTTCACGCGAACACTTCGGAAAATTAATACTATCGTAGCAAATTTACTGCATGATCTGCTACCAAGTTGGAAATATCCGTGGACACAGTAAATAAAATACTAGATAGTTTTCCAATGTATATTTGTGCGGCCGGCCGACCGCACAGGCAAACGAACTGAACCAAAATGACATGTTTACATAATGTGACATTGTCTAGAAGACGATTCTATTCAACCAGTAGAGTTTATAATGGTGCACATACGAACTTCATAGTTAATAAACTTACGTAGGTTCTAACACCTATATCACATAAATCATTTTAGATGGGTACCTTATCTATTATGTTGCCCTTAACACAAGTAAAATATTAAAACGAGCGTTTTTGTTACGAAAAAATCTAAAATAACAACACAATAAAAAGTTAATTTGACATTGTATAAACTTAATTTAGTTCCAAATATCTCCAAAGAAAACCTGAATTTTTGCGATATCTAAATAAATTCAGCTATATCAACGTACGCTATCTCTACATTCTAAATTCTAGCTTGATCGGTTTAGCATGGTAATGTCCACTTAGCATAATCTACATTTCAAGGAATTTTCATTCTACAAGCCATGACTAGAAAATATATCGATAAGATCTCATAATATATGTATTTTATCCACAAATGTTGAATAAAGAATTGAACAAGACCTACTAAAAGGCATTCAAAATGCATTAACTAACTTTAGTTATACCTACACTAAATTATTGTTCATGGTGGTCGGACGATAGCAAAATAATGGATAGATTATAACGAATGCTCAAAATTTATTACTTGATATATTTACACAAAAAAAGAACCTTCAAAAATGTTCACATGTAGGCAACCATCAGCTGTATTTTGCAGCAACTCAAGATTCCATGGACATATTTCACCACAGAAGGCGAATCGTAACAGAACTGTTCTTGTTATGATTTCACTCATTACATTCTTTGCACGTATAAAATAAAATCTCCTCACAGTCTTGACAGCGTTGTATGAAAAAATAACGTAAGTTATACATTATACGGCCGTGTGTGGCCCGGAAAAATTATTAATATACAAAAAAGATACAAAGGCTTGTTCTTCTCCTAAGTAACTTCGCCAAGGTACGTGATCCCACTTCAAAATACGTTTGTTTTTTTATACATTTACTTTGTTATCAGAACGGCAAACAGAATTTTATTCTGTTTATAACACAGTTTCTTGTCTAGAATACCGAGAGCTACGAAGAAAGCAATCAAATTACAGTTGAAACCATTTATTTATGTGAAATCGCTAGAACAGTAGCAGATTACTCGGTGAAATGAAATTGTGTGTTTTGTGTTTTCATTTGGCTACTTTAGAAAAAAACCGGTTTGGTTTCGGAACAGTTTTATACGCGCGCTGCCACTACATAATGGTTAAGGTACAGCGGGGTAAATCCCGACTGGGAGACAAATGTCACTGATCCATTTTTTCCATGTTTTAAAATGTTTGCATTATTAAACAGAGTGTCCACCGGTTGTATATGGTAGGCGTGTTAAGTGGATACATGTAGAACTCAACATCATAGTGTAATAATCAGAGATCGGATTTTTGTGCGTCATCTCATACTATTTAAAAGTCATTAAAATGACGTAAGTCACTAAGAATGTCGCAAATCCGTCCGATCTCTGGTAATAATGGAAAAAATGGATTAGTTACGATTGACCTATGAAATTCAAATGAATACTTTCAAATATATACTTACCATTCCGAACAAAAATTCAATACCTATTCACATTATGCCAATTACTATGCAACTCTTGTTAATAAAATGCAACTTTATACTTTAAAGACATTAGGCGTGTAATGAAATTAGCCTGTGTTGGAAAATAAATTAAGTAAATAAAATAACAGTACCAAATAACATCATAAGTAGTTGCATAAAGATGCGAATAAATATAACAAGCCAAATTAGGTCTCCGATGAAGGAAAATTGTGTTACTTGATATGGTAAGCGCACCGCATTATTTCATTACCAACCTCCCACTCTTATTTTCGTTACAATGCCAATGTTAATAAAAAGAAATAAGAAAGTTGGGCGCGTACGCGTCAAATGAAAAAGTTATGGTGCGTGATGATACTGCAAAGACTGTAGAGCCATCTGCTAGGTGCTACACCAAACTAATTACAAACTCCCCAACTTCCTCAAACACTAAAATATTCTCCTGCAAACGTCACCTCGAGATACTTGGCCAGAATAATAATCTAACCTTTGAGATTAGATACTCTATTTATTAGCGGGAGTCATAATTTTTTTACTAAAAGTGACTTTGATTAACATTTTAAAAGCCTCAATCCTGAGTTTCTAAAAAATTTAAAAAAAGATCTGTAATAAAAGTTAAAATGATTAGTAGTTTTTTCCTTCTTCTTTAATCAGATTTTTTTAAAAAGTAAATGGAAAAAGCATCTAATTCTGCATAGAAGATATTTGCAAGTGAACAAATGTATTTATCGCTGACGAAGTTGCGGACGAGTACTTCGGAGAACCTGGGACCTCGCCGTATAGCAAGGCGACGGCGACAGAGGGGTTTTAGTGGGTAAACCAGGTCTCATAGGCCTAAGGCGTCCCACATAACCATCCCAGGCCCGTCCCCGCGCCAGGGTGGTATGCGTAATGCATTTCCCCTCTTTAAAAAAAAGGTAGGTATATATCGACGGTCAAGTCAAGGCGGATTTACAAATTTTACATTACACATCAGACCTACATAGTTATGATCCAATTTTCGTTACTTATCATAATTTATTACGAAATTCCCTAATGTGATACGCTTCCGCTTACGCATCACTCAAGCTCCCTAAGGTATTACCTCATGCATTATAGTGCACAGACTATCACTGTCTAAACTTCCCGAGCTATCAAATAAGTACCTAATACGATATTCATAGTAAACTGCGGTGCGTCGGAGCAAGCTCGTCAACATTATTGCGTGCTCCGGGAGGATGAACATGCTATAAAATTGAACTGCCTTTTAATGTCCTTTTAAGTGATAATATTCTCCATGACTGCGACTCGACTTAGGGCTGCCACGGGCTACTTTGATCATGAGAAATGTAATTATATAGAACACGCAATAGGCTAGTTTCCTATACTTAATAGTACATTACGATACAAGTGCGTAAAAAAGGAAGTTCGAAACGAGTGGCGATAAATTAAAACACGACCGAAGGGAGTGTTTTAAATCGACAAGAGTTGCAAATTTCCTTTTCGCACGTGTATCGTACGACGTTTTTCAGTACAGATAAGCTTCCGAAGTTTCGACCTGTTATATAATGAACCACTTCTCGCACACTAGTGTGTGCGTAAAAAAACGACCATCTGTACTGAAAAATAAAATATTTTATGCAGTGCACGAAATAAAGCACCACATAATTAGGAGAAAAATATGGACAGTAGTTATTTTTAAACATAATTTCTATTTAATAAATCAAAGAGAAAGATATAAAGTAAATGAATTGACCGTGACGTCACTCTTCAGTATTTCATAGTAATTCCATGTAGCAACTCGTTTTGACAGAAATAAATCATAAAAAGAAGCTGATTTGACTAGGTAGTCTGTTTGGCTAGGTAGTAGGAAACTAGCCTATTCGCTATACTCTTATTATACCTGCATATGTGCCATTTTTAAGCAGACGGTTCCACATTATCGTTTAAGCATAAGGCACTGGTTCCACCAAAAGCGAGTGATGAACTTCGCGTGATATAAAATGAACAAAAGACAGTCGCACACGTATAAATAAAAGAGAAAGCGAGTGATTAATAGTCCATCGTTCAGCGACGAACTATAAAAAAATATCATCGCGTCTCTTCTCTCTCGTCTCACATATGCCTACTCGTGGCTACGATATGGCATACCACTATGGGGAGCCAGCGTGGATGTCGACGATCTCCTTATAATGCAAAAGAAATGCATTCGCATTCTGGCAAACATACATGTACCAGAATCTAGCCGACCATTTTTTCCAAAATTCAAATTGCTCACTTTACCATGTAATTATATACATCCTGGAAACAGCCATGTTTGTAAGGAAACACTTACACCTATATGAAATGCGCAAAGGTCTAGTAGCCAGCAACACAAGATGTAAAAATTTACTAGCTTTACCAACTTGCAAACTAGCCATGTATAAGAACAGCCCCCATGTACGACTTATAAAAATATATAATAAATTACCCCACAGTATGTCGACTGAGATTAAAGACAGTGTATTAAAAAAAAAGCTTGTAAACTTACTGATTGAAAAATGCTACTATAGTATAGATGAATTTCTCAATGATCAAGATTTATACTGAATTAAAACTGACTATATAATAATAATATGCATGAGACTAGAAATAATATGGTAATTAATAAAGAACCATTAACCAAATAAATTGATAAATTGATATGTAATACCATAGTTCATAAGTATAGATATAAGATATTGTAATGCCCTCACAGGGTAACATGTACTATCTCTAGATATTTTACCCAACACCATGTATCTTGATGCATCACTGTACTGTACATGTAGACAATAAATACAATACAATACAATACATTTTGTTCATTTCTCTATCGCCGATAACTTATCACTTACTCGCTCTTAGTGCCAGTGCCTTAGGAGCTCTAACAGTAATTCGTATAAAGATACGACAGCAAGCGGCAATGTGGTACCTTTTACTTGAACCGTCACAGATTTTTACCATTTTCTGCCAAAAAAGAAAGATTTAGAAATTTGAAGCTTGGCAGTAAAAGTGTTCATATAAATAGCAATATCTGGGCGACCGAGCTTCGCTCGGTTCTATTTTAATATATCACGTCTTTAGATAAAAAAAAACTCTTATAAATACAAAAACAAAAAAAAGACAAAAAACAAAAACTTAATTTCTGGCCGGGATTCGAAACCCTGACACCTACGATCTATCTGCGTACATTAGACCGACCTCGTACGACTGAGCTAAGCGGAATCGATGCGCGCGCGACCATATTTTACGTTTACTAACGCGAAAGAAAAACTCATGAAAACTCGAAAATTCGCGTTTTCCGGGATCTAAGGCTAGATCGATTTTTCACCTCCGAAAACCCCCACATAGCAAATTTCAGCGAAATCGTTAGAGCGGTTTCCGAGATCGTCGGTATATATAAATAAATAAATGAATATACAAGAATTGCTCGTTTAAAAGTATATATATTATGACATTATAGTATACTAACAACAATTTCTTAAATTAAACTATGACCGAAAGAATTACATACTTAACTAGGAACAAATAAACTAATAAAAACAAGCCTTCCTTATCCACATGTACCTGACATCTTTGAAACATTTTTAATTATTATCGATTATGTTATGACTATTATAAGCATGCTCTGGCTCAAGTTCAAAATGCCGAGTTACATCTCATATTTGTAACCAGTTTCACCGAAGTTTGCCAAAATTTCTCAGCGATGTTTTACGAGCTGTATGATTTGTGGAAGGTCATAGAAACACTTGAGGCAAAATGAAATCCCACCAGTCGGCCTAACCGAAGTGACAATCATTGACGCTAAGAGGCGATCGAGACGCATTCTGTCTCTGTCGCGCCAATACAGACGAGCGATAGGAAAAGCTAGCTACGAAACGCTTACGATTGTAACGTTCGCTTAGGTACACTAGCCTCTATTTGAGCAGTTATTGGCCACTCATTGGCTCAGCGAATTGACGCTAAAACGCAATATCCTGCCGCAATGTTTAAAAACTTCTTCATATGGAACTTTGATGGCTTTTTGTTTTAATTTGCTTAGTTCAAACAATGTGTGTTGACTGACGGTCTCTTCCGAGCGCTTGAGCACGATTGTTCTAAAATAAATCTTCAAGTTAGCTTTACGCTTGAATATTGACACATTTTATAAATAAATGCTGCGTGGGACATACCAATATAAACTTCCTGTATTAAAATTTTAGTTCAGTTTTAGTAGCCTTAATTTTATTACTTGAACAAGGAAATTAATATTATAGGCAATCTGGTAAAAAATGTACCAACTTACTTACAATCAATCCAAGCACTTGTTACCAATTATATTATGCGTGGCATTAGAACCAGCCCTATCAACTTATTAGTAAGTCTAATGTTTGTGCGACTAACCAAACAGTGTACCGTCATTAACTGGATCTAATTCATTTTGCATTAATGACCTAATACATAGAGTATGCGGAGTAACTGCTAATGTATGTTGTTAAATGACGTCAGTCATCTAGGGTTACTGCAGTTTGATAGCCCCCGGGCCTGCGTTACCCGACTCGTTGGCGCTTAGATTGTTATTTATTGCTTTCTACCCACGTATGCCTACACATTTTTTTACCACGACATTTTTACTAAGACGATTTAGTCCTATGTTTATTTGGTCGTATAGACTTAGCCCCGCAGCCACATGAGAACAGTATTTGGTTTGTCGCTAAGAACAATGCACAGTGGAAGCGTTTGTACAGAACTTACCTACCTAACTACTTTACTTTCTCTAACATTATCTTAAACATCTTACGAATCAAATCAAAACTTTACATTATCGTAGAAGCAATGTTTATGAAAGGATTCGCACATAAGGACCGCAACGATATTGCCTGTATTCATTTATGGAAAGAAATAAGAAAATTAGATTTGGGATGGGAGAGAAACATTGAAACGGAGCCTTTCATTTACATATCAATCGACGGGAGCACCTATATTATCGTAACCTAACGCTTCGCGTGTGAGAGTGCGCTCGAGGAATGTCCTACACATTATATTACATTCCTTGCACGTAAAATATAATATCCCTACCCACACTCAGAAGTACGCGCAGGCAAATATCTAAATGTAATTTCCATGCGTTGTCCCCGCAATGTTTTCCCAGAAAATATTAACATGGAAGGCAAGGGGCTGAATCTCTCCTAAGTAAGTTGCAAAAAATGTACGTGATTTTACTTCAAAGTCCCTTTTGTCTTTATGAAAGAAAGGCATAAAAGTACAGGCACGTGAATGGCACATACAGAAAAATTACGCCGCGTAATGATGATGTGCCCGCACTTTCCTTAAAAACAAAATATTTATATTTTCCCTTCACGGCGAGACGCGGAGATGGGCTCAGAAACTTTACTACTGCCTGTCTGGGCCTGATTCACTTTTTCCTCACCAAAAACAAGAAAGTGGAATTCATAATGCTTTGCCTGCTGTTATTTTCAGTAAGGGATGGCGTCATTGCTGTTGAATCCGTATTTATTATTTAGCGGTGAGGGTTTTAAAAGGTGAGCCGCCTTCATCATAGAATTGTTTACACACGCGCAAGAAAATAAATACTCTCATGATGTTGGTTTCATTCTAGTGAATATGTAGTCATAAATCCTTTTAGCATAAGCTTCCTTCCTTTTACCATAATAAAAGTACTATTAACTACTTAGCCCATGTGAATAGTAATACAATTGTCAAATAAATGAAATCTATAGATTAATTGTTAATCATCATCCTCCTTGCGTTATCCCGGCATATTGCCACGGCTCATGGGAGCCTGGGGTCCGATTCATTGTTAATATAGCTGAAAATTTAAACAACGTTTCTACATTTTCAATGTTAGGACGCATATCGCTAATAATTCAAAGAGAAAACTTACTGAAGTAAAACTAAACTTGACTTGTGTTGACTGAAGTGTCGTTTACAGTTAAAGAAATACAATTTTTTAAACTCACGAATTCAGAACTCTTAACTCTGACATCGCTGTAGTGTGGATTCATTTGAATATGGCTAAATATAAATATTTACACTCTCTGTAATGAAAAAGCTTTATTATTCAAATACATGAGAAATGTTACACAATGAAACGAAGGCTACTCCATCACTTCACACATAATAATAAAATTGAAATCGTCTTGTAAGTGTTTTTGTAATTTACTTTTGTAATCAACTTGCTTTTGCCCGCGGCTTCGCTCGCGTTAAAGTCGAAAATTGCGGAATGATCCATACGAACTCCCACCCTCCATTTTAGGGAAGTGGGGAGCTAGAAAGAGACAAAAAGTAGCCTAGGTCACTCTCCATCCCTTCGACTATCTCAATTTAAAAAAATCACTTCAATTCGTCGCTCCGTTTTTCCGTGAAAGACGGACAAACAAACAAACAGACACACACACTTTCCCATTTATAATACTAGTACGGAGTATGGATTAAGTAATCATGTTATAAAGAAATCTAACATAGGAACTGAATAAAGGAAAATTGTTATTACATTTGTTGCCAAAGAGATGGACGTCTACAGTCTTAGGCATAGTAAACATATTGGCTGTTTCTAAACAGGCCCCGTAGCCGAATGGCATTTCTGCGAAACGAAACGCCATCGAAACGCTGCAGAAATTTAATGTAGTCTGGCTCTGTCGCGCCAATACGCAAGAGCGATAGAGATAAACAGCTACGAAAGAGATAGGTATTATCGTGAGCGTTTCGTGAGCGTTTGCTCACTGGAGATATTTTTTGTTTGTGTGCTGCACATGAACATGAAAACGGGTCATGTTTACTTCACAACGTATAGTTACAACATTATCTAAGTGCCGTTTTTAATCTAACAAAATAGCTGTAATAAGTACAATATCCCTAATAGAAGGATAACCTCCGCCGCGCACGGCGGGGGGCCGCGGCGGGGCGCGTCGCTCCAGAGCACAGGAAATAACTTAACACCAATGCACGCCTTCTAGTACACTCTTATCATTAAATCAAAGCTTCCGTAATGTCCAGCTGTTTCATTTAAGGGCGTATGTTTCTTGTCGGCAATACGCTTCATTTAATGTCGTAATATTGAGGGAGTACAGATATGGTGCATGCTTTTGTTTGTCCATTCTCATTTAGTTGTGCTTAGTGGTGAAACTACACTAAAGGGAGAAGTATCTAATGCCACTAGCAAACTCGCCACTGTAGTGGTAGCAATCATGTACTCTCGACGATTATCAGTCGTACTTATCTCCAGTACCTAACTTAACTTAGCATCTACGATACAAAATACAAATATTGTATCTTGTACCCCGTTGTTCACGAACATGAATTGTTTAGCAGTGCAGTCATAATTGTAACTCTTGTTGATAATTAAAACATCGACATGATTGCTATTATTTTAGGATTTCACTACACTTTTCACATTCGAATGCTAAATTAGAATCATTTTTATTACATTATAGCGTAACGGCAGACGGTGACTCGTCCCCACAAGATGGGCCCCCACAAAAAGCGACATCCAAGATGGCTCAAGGGCAACACCTGTGTGAGAACTCAAGGGTGTCGAGAGGTGTACACCGCTTTCTGCCCAGTGGCTGTGAAGCCACTGCACCAACTCGCGTCTTATGCAAATTTTCACTTCCACCCCTGGAGCATGTAGCCCTAACGACTCCACTCTGGACGGCCAGCCAAGGCAAGCCAGAGGTAGAGAGTACTGTCCCACCCACCCGCCTTACGGGTAACAGAACTCCCCAGGAGCACTCGGGTACGTGGGGTCACTGTTCCCCAACAGCTCGCCACAAGCTGCCCTGCGTTGACTGATTGCACTGGTAAAACCAATGGGCGATGGGGTCGTCACATCCCTACGCCTTATCACATCCCTACGCCTTTATTCACTTATTATTGATGCAACGTCCCCAATTTCTCGATTGGATTGTAAATCTTATTGACCAAATGACACAAGCGCATATTAGTAAAAATCATTTGCGTAACGAATAAAGTTACCTGTGACTTAATGGGCCAATAACTCGCGTGAAAGCTAATCAGACCAGCAATTTGCAACTTTTTAGTGGTTCAAATGGCTTGTTTTACACCTTACAGCCAGGTCGCCGTAATCCATCGGCTCGCCGGTCAATATGGCACCGCCGCAAATGCAGTAAGCCCTGTTTAAGTTTACGACCCAGCGTCTCCTGGCTTTATGACACAGTGGCTGGCCTCTGAAATATAGTTAGCTGAAAGAATGACCTGTGCCCCTCAATGTTTAAAGATATTGAGGTGACGGGTCTGGATAAAAGTGCGCACTGAATCAGTTGCAACGTGCAAAAAGCAAAAAGGCGCTTAACATTTGGAAAATTATTATGAGAATCTATGTTTCTATCACAGACATGCACTAAATATAATGGCATTCAACTGATTTTGGCATTTCCAAAGCCGCTTCCGAATAAAATGTAGCTGTGGTTAAGGCAAGTTGCTAGTTGCACTAATGTCGTGTCACCTTCATAGATAAAATTACATGTTGACGCTGCGTTTATTTATGGTTACTGCTCTAGGCGAACAACATATTAAAAAAAACTGTTTTTCCAACGAAATTATTCGTGAAATGACTTTATTCGTCAAAAAAATAACCCTCAGACGGATTTCTGCGAACACATTATTCCAGAGCACATCACATGTTAACCAAAAAAATATCTAGTGAATAAATTGCCCTTAAGTAATAAATACTGAGCCGACAAAACGTTTAAAATACGAGCTGGCTAGAACCTCTCCGTGCTTAATTGTCCAAAATACTCAGCAGAATAAAATTAATGACTAAGTTGATTATTAGAAGGAGTTCTCGGACAAAAGTGATTGTATTCTCCCTGGCGCGGGCGAGGGGCTCGCGGCGGCGGCGGGTTCGTTTAAAGAAGTAATTACTGGAACAGCAAGTTCGGGCGATCCTGCGGTGACGTCGTTAGTATGCGCCTCGCGTCACGCCGGCAGAGGCGATAACGCAAATTCGTTTTACCGAACATCTCGCTAATAGAGTTTCACTAATTTATAAGGCCGTTAAGCCTCAGGCCGTTTAGACCGGACCTGCGTAAAACTGTCCGCGGTGGACGTAAAAAGGATTTGATGGTAGACCCTGTTACATATTTGATGGAACTCGATCTTTCGCCGCGCTCCGAGGTGAACGCGTTTAATTATGAACTGTTTCTCTAGAATTATACGAATTCTTGCTTGGAAACCCTGCTGAAATAACAGGTTGTTTTGCTACTTATAATAAATTAAAATTATTTATACAGAAAGTTTCCATGGTTGTAACATAGGTCTAAAAATTACATTAAACTGAAAGGCCTAATCGTCTATCTACTCCGGGTAGCTTTGTGGGTTCATATTCATTATGTTCATGACAGACGTTTTTAATTAAAATCCCGATGTACTTAAATAAGCCACACGCCGACGCTGCACCTGGGGAGCTTTAAATTACTGCGACCAACTCCATAATCTCAGACAAGATGGTAAAAAATGCTTCCACAACAAGCCACGGTATTCTTAATAGATTATGCTAGAAAAGCGGACTCTCCGCACATCCATTTTATTAGACTGCCTCTTGCTTGGAGATAAGATTGTTTCTTTTTTGATATTAGTGTTGCATATGTGGTATTTAAAGTGTTTGCTCATATAACTTGCTCTCAACAGTTTCAACTGGCGTGACTGTAGGTCGGCTGGGGATATTTTTTGCGTGGTTAACACAAAATTTATGTGCAAGCGTTTTGCTGCAGGACAGCTTATTTCCGACCCTTACATTGCATTATTTAATATGGTATGTAGTAAAAATTAAAAGGATCTCCCTCCTTATTTTTTGATTGTGTAACGGTCTCCATTGTGACAGTTTTGAGGTTATAAGATATTGAAGTTATTTGAATTCGAACTGCTTTTGAAAGGAAATAATGAAGAACTGATAGGTGAAATATATTAATTTAGCATTAATGCATAACTAAAATATTAGTCAAATAGTAACTTTTAATAATAAAAATGAAATAAATGCACAGAGGTGTTGTTTATGCTTTTTCTGCACCTACCCGAAAAAAGATTGATGATTTGTTCAAGCAAACCAGGTGTCTGGGTATAATTAAAAATGAACAGAAGTGTAATTAAAATGTTGACTTGTAGTGGAGGTTTTTTTGTAAAGTTGGCAGTGTTTCTTTTACCCCGTTCACCCGGACAGCTAAAGAACATCCTAACAAACACTGTCTTACGGGATGATGTCTCAATTTCACTAGACAAATCCAAAGAGTTACAGTAACTAGTTTTGTATACCTATTTACGAACATAAACGGGTCGAACACGATTAATTATTTTCATTCTTTTTTTACCAGAACTGTGTCGTAGTTTGGTATACCTATTTACGAACATAAACGGATCGAACACGATTATAAATATTTTCATTGCTTTTTTCGTACAAGTTTACAGTTGAAATTAAAACAATATTTTGATTGTTTTAGTTTCAACTGATCTGGTGACAGATTAGAAAGAGGGCAGTTGTTAAGATTATTTATATAGACAATTGTAAAGTTTTGTCAAAGCGTAGTTCAGAGTGAAATCCATACAGAGGGCAGCTGTAGGAATGGACGTGGCATCCGGCGCCGCGGTTAGCTCGGCTAACTCAGATTTATATCGCGCAGGAAGCGTCGTTAAAAGTGGCCGGAAATCACATCAAGACGCCTTTGCGACCACTCGCGGTTCTCTCGCTGCGGTAAAATGTGTAATATATAGCCGGTACATAGTACAGCTAAGTAGATTACTATCAGTTTTAAGCCAGTCTTGCAGCACGGCGAAAACATTCGTGGTGCATCTATGCTATAGATATGTAAAAAAAGTCAGTTCAGCCTTACTTGTCCAATATAGTAAACAAACGAAACGTCAAATATGGTCAAAGATCATAACTTGTGATCGGAAGTGTCGATAAAATGATGTATTAACGATAATTTCGCTGCTGATGTCATGAGAGGATTTTTAATTTTACGTCACACAATATCTATGTTAAAACCAAAATTTAATTCGTTCATATCGATCGTTCATAATGATAAGATTGATAAGTTGTCATCCCAACATTACGACTCATAGACAATCTAGACTTCGTAATGTCAGGAGTGTTTGATGTCATCCGTTCGTAATTACAATTATTGATTTGATTTCAATACTTTGTGAGTTTATTTAAGTGTATAATAACGTTTTAGTGATGGTTAATGTGTAATTCTAGAGAAAAGTGAGATAATGTTTTCCAGCAGTGTTTGTTTACTATATTGGACAAGTAAGGCTGAACTAGGTATAGTTTTAGAGGCAAACATTGTGGCGATAAATACTCATGTTCACATAATATTAATTGTGTAAGATAAAGAGAAATAAATAAAACTGGGGCGAATGCATGTCCAAATTTAAGAAACGAGATGTTTTTATTCGTAATATTTACTTTTAATTTGAGCATTTTAAGTATTAATTTGTAAGCATAGGCATCTCACACAAAGGGTGTCAAGCGCGCATACAGCATTTTCCGCTACATGCGCACAGTATTTGATGGTTGCTCCAATGCTACGGTCACCTTTGGCGTAGCACTTCGTAGCAAAGCTACATCTTTAAAACAACTTCACATCAAGAAAACTTATTCTGACTTTAATGTAATTAAACGTCAAGTTTTGATGTTATGTAATAGATTTTTTTTTCATATAAGATCTGTGTACCAATTCCTGTACGTACACGGGTTTTATTAAAGTGCCCTGCTCGCGGAAGCCAAATAATGGTAATAGGCAGGATGCCGCCAGCCGTTGCTTTGACCTTCGCCCTTCCGATAGTTCAATTTACCTGTCCCCTATGTTTTTACTTCCCTTTAATACAGAACCGATATAAATTCATATGACCGGGAACACATTTGTGTTCGAAATACTTTCGCTTCCAAAATGCTACGCGGACGAGTAGGGGAAGGTGGGGCACAACTGGGTCCTTAGGTAATCGTGCGGTGCAGCATATTTATAGTCTCTATATAGTATTAATCTGACATTAATTAATTAAAATTTTTACCAGTTGAATTCGTCGTACGGTAAGATTCCCACAAGTATTTACTTAATTTACCTATTCGTACCAAGCCTATTTATTGCAATTAGGTCTCAAATTGCAGCGCGCTATAACACTATTTTAATAAACTTCTATATTTTATTGTACCTCCTTCACGATTCACAAAAACTCTGTTATTCCATTTGTTTTTACTGTTGTGTCTCATATCAATATCATTTTATTATTGATTTTTATATCCCTATAACAACAAAAATGCATAATCAGTAATTTTTTTCACCTGTCTATACATTACAAGTCTATACATACAAGACAGGTACCCTTGTAGAGAGCTCTTCGGTTCTCAACGTATAATGACGCACTACTCACAATATCTGTTCGACGTACTGCTGTATGTTAGACATAATATATCCCAATTTGCACGCATAGACTTTCCGGGCAAACAGCTTCGATCTACAGGCCGTCTGAGAACAGTCCCCCGTCGCATGGCACTTTCAAGAAAGAACCCTCGAGTCATCGGCCCTACTTACTATGAGCACTTACCTGCCGATCTGAGAAATGAGCCATGTGACGAAGCATTTAAGCGCAAATTGAGAAACCTTTTGTTAGATAACCCCATGTACTCTGTAAATGAGTACATGGATTTGAATTTTTAATGACCGATGATATAATTATACCTATATTTCTCTGTTATATAATATTTTCTTGCTTCGTGATAATTTCATGATATTGTAACTTAATTTATTAATTTTATTTAGCTTGGCATGTGTATTTTCTTTCTTTGTAAATGACGATCCTCATTTGGGAGACACAATTATTTTTATTTGGAATTTATTATGTAATTTTTGACGATCATGATGAGAAGATAAACATAATTTTGACATGTAGCAAATTTATAGTGTAATTTTTATCATGAAATAAAGAAATCTAATCTAATCTAATCTAATCATTGTTATTTGACAAATATAGGACTACAGAAAGTCTGTGGATATAATATTTAAAAATGTAGGTGTTTGTCAGCGTCGTTTCCTACGAATCTTTATAACGACCTATCACTTAATGTATTGAATAATTGCTAATTTTTATTAATTTGAAACATAACCACATTTTCCCCGGTACCCATCTTGCTCCACCGTCTCTTATGGCCGCCTCGGTTCGTTCGAGACACAATTGCGCGTGTTTGCATTTTTATCTACTTGTTTTCGTGGGGGGAATACGAATGCTGCCTTTGTTTGGACGCTGCATAGGTAAATATTAATATCTAGTTGGAATTGTCTCCGTAACAATATGAAATAAGCGGAGCGTAAAACATAATCTCGCGCGGCTGAAACACGAAACTACCGATACAGGATGGAAATGGACTGCTGTTTTTATTATGTTTATTATCGCTCTCAATTCGACTGTATACAAATTCCGAAAAATTTCAAATACAGTTGTATCTTTACAAAATCTTAGTAGGTACAATTACAAATTATATCAAGCATCTAAGTTTATATTTTAAATACTGTACAGAGTAACATATACATTTTATTATGTTCCTTTAGCTTATGACGTTATTAATCCTTCGTGCCCAGGGGGGGGGGTCACTTGGTAAAGGCTCAAGCCCCGAAGGAGGGGGGGGGGGCACGTGGTCTACTTACCTTCCCTAGATCCGCGCGTGAGCCTAAGTTAGCTAATAATCGTTCGTGTTTATCCGTCATATTGACTTAGGTATTTGCGAGAAAGGGATGCAACTAAAACAGGCCCATACATTTTTATAAGGAGTTTTATGAATAAAGCCCCATTTAGATGGTACGAGTTTCTCGCCTCGAACGTACGATTATCGAAGTACGAGAAAAAATATCGTATCATGTAAACTATGAGTACGATATCGCACGAGAGAGGGCGATAATCGCCTCGCCTTTGATATTTGTATGTCTCCGTGTAAACAAAACACATATGCGAGAATCGTATACGAGTTTATGCGCTACTCAGTTGAAATGAATTCAGTAGAAATCATGTAAAACATGGTGTTTTTATATTTGTAGCTGCATCTCAGTAACTAATGTTTACCTACTGACATTTTACCCCATATATCTATGGGGCAAAATGCCTACTATAATTTAAAAAAAAAATGTTATTTATATTCTATGTTTAATAATATCCTAAACCTAATCGCAAGTATCGCAACCAAGATTTTATTAGCTATACGCTACGGTCGAAATCATTATTTTCCCTATTGTATATTATTGAGACCTTCATAAATCATTTATAGTGTTTTAATAATATTGGGTACTATTCATCTTAAATTCAAATAAATCCAAAGTAAATTATACCCAATATTATAAAAAAGCATATAATATATGTGTTTATAATTAATTAATTAGCAACTAGGCACGCAAGTTGACAGGCAAAACTCGTATGAAAATCGGTTCGCTCCGATTCGTGCGATAATCGCACGTTCGAGAAAAAATGTCATACGAGAACCGGTTTAGACGAGTCGAGAAATGTTATGGAAATATCTCCCGAAAATTCTACTCTCCGTCTAAACTATTTCGCCTGGCGATAATCGCCTGGCGAGTCTCGCATACGATACTCGTATGCGAGTTTTTATTTCTCGCACTAATGTAAATGTTTTCGTACGATATTCGCCAGGCGATTATCGCATACGATAATGTCATACGAGTTTCTCGACCAAGACGGGCGAGAAACTCGTACCATCTAAATGGGGCTTAAAGGAGTTAAAAACTGAACAAGTGAACATTATTTAGGCTACAAGACTTAACGGCAACAGCGTGGCTCAGTTGAATAATATACTCATGTACATATACTAGTTAGCATAATGCATATGAACATTATAGCCAGAACAGCGTTATATCAGAGTTCGCCAAGAACCTCAGCCATAAACGCTGCATCACCATGCAGCGCGTGTAAATCGGGCGCGCCATAAAATTCCGGTAATTAACACCTAGCACTATACCCGTAATAAGGAAAGAGGATCTACTCTATTATGAGCGGTCTGTCGTGCGTTCAAAGCTAATGAAGTAATAGAGGGGCCGCTGCGTTAATATGATAACTGTACACAAGTTACGCGTTTAAGTGCCTGAGGACGGTCGACGGGCAAATTGAGTTCAAATTTCGTTTTGGTGTTTATTGAATAGAATAGAATAGAATATTTTTTATTTAACATCAGTTTGGACAAATATAACAAAGATAAATGATTATGATTATTATTTTGATATTGGCTATATTTCCGAGCTCATATAACCCGGCAACCTTCAAATCAAGAGTGAACAGGCATCTTCTGGGCGAGCTCACTCCATCGTAGGCCACGTCTTTGCCTTTGGCTAGTCTGTGGTCAAGAGTAAGCCCATTTATAATTTAAAAAAAAAATTGTAATGATTATGATTGAGTTATAAATAATTACAATTTTTTATGCAACTAAATACTAGTATACTTAACGCACATTTCAAAACGAAATGTTTACGATTTAATAGTCAAGTGTTGGCTATATTTCCGTTAGCACGAAAAAATAATCATACTCATAGTTATAGTGCTGTTAAAAAAGAAATTAAAACCTAATATGTATAAATTCATGATACATTTCTTGGATTAAAAGCGGAGCGAAGATTTTTATTTAAGTGTTTTTAGGATTATTATACCAATGAGGAACGACTTCACTGTTTCAAAAAGTAAGTAGGTCGAAAACCTGACGTCTACAAAGGACAGCCGTGTCTGCGGACATGACTGCCAGCGCCATCTATGAGCGGGGGCGAGTCGTCACGTCCGCGCCACGCTCCTCTCATGCAAGTAATCATAATATCGTAAAACTTTTGCACTTCGCCAAAAACCTCTTGAATCTTCCTAACATGATGTCTTGGAGAACTCTCGGCGGGTAATCAGAACTTAATGATAAGTGCGCCGCCTCGGAGCGGTACCCAAATTTTAGGGGTCACGTAAAATATTAAAACGGTATGAAGTGGCCAGAGATTCATTGCTTTTTCCCTGTTTTTATTATACGTAAATAAGACACCCCGACGCGTTTGTGTGTTCATAACATAAAACCAAGTTGTAGTAAAGTTGGTCTTCATGGTCTCGTTGGAGCTCTCGTAAATGTTAGTAAAGCTCTAAGTACCGGCGTTACTTACGGTTTTTTGTAGGAAATAAGCCGGTTTATTTATATTGAATTAGTCTTCATTATATGTTAAATACATCGTATGGAATCCATACGGACGAATAATGTATACTTATAATATCTGATCATACAAATCGTATAGGATAATCATTTTGTTAAAAAGTGTTATTAATTATGAGTATTTTTTTTTTAAACTCAATCGGGCAGCAATGTACGCCGTCCAACTTGATTTTAAATAACATAAACGTCATGTCGTAATGACGTTTATGTTATTTAAATTAGAGATTCTCTTTTTTAGAGCAACAACTTAAGTTATTATTTTACGAGAAGATAACATATTCTATGCACGAAAAAAAATCTCATCTATTCAAAAAAGAAACATGTAAGTAGTAAGTCTAGTAGTTAGCCTTAGGTCCGATACTAATAGTTAATAAGATATTCGCCCGTATTGAATACACACGCTGTATACATAAAGCTATATGGCAAAAACAACTACCATCGAAGGTCAAATGGTATGTTTGTTTGTATTAACAGTATTGTACCCATATTTGTACTTGCTATTCATCGGTTTTGTGAGTAAACAAATAAATATATTTAGTTTATTTTTCATTTTGTATCGAGCCGACAAATCATTTTGAAATGAATTAACAATTATGTATATCTGAAATATTCTTAGTATAAGAATTTACTACTTTGCAGAAATAAGCCGAAATATTTCCTGAAAATGTTTCTTTATGGGTAATTAGATTAACAAATCGCCTTCGATGTTTCTCAGCCGACAATCTCTTAGAAATGGGGTAACGAAGAAAAACGTGGCTTATTAAAAAATAAAATATTTTCGTTTTGGTCGTTAACAAAAGAGCACTTACCTATTAATTTTGGATCCTGTTTTTCAGCACCAATAAATTTCCTGGAAATATGACGACAAGTTAAAACACAGAAACATTTATTCAATCTTAGGTAGTTAAGTTATGCTTGGTTATCAAGCTACTGAGTGAGCAAGGAGATTTAAATAAAATCTATTCTTAATTAGTTCATCAAATTTTCATTTTAATTATTGCAAATTAGGAACTTTTTCACTTGAACTATTGGATAAAATGATTTTTTCTCACCGGTATGTGAGATCAAGATCATAATTTTCTTGTGTGCTATAAAGGAATAAATTGGTATATTATGTTTATTGTTGCTGTCTGCCTAGTGTTAGATAATTACATAACATATATACTTTGAAACACCCTTAAAGTACATGTGACTGAAATAAAAAAAATATGCCCACAAGACAAAACGTTGTAAAATTAGTCTTATTTTTCGTGTTTACATTTTATTTATTTAAAACAACTGTTATTAGTCTGGGACAAAAACTTGTAATTTGCATTTCATTTGGCAAGCAAGTTTTATTTTTCTAGCCGACTAGGGCGCATAACTTAAAAGTGCAAGGCCAAATATTTTTTTACCATAACCTTGTTATTACATCGTTACATACCTACTTATAAGTTCCAATATGAAGTAAACTTTGCACATATTCATTTTGAAAATAGTAGGTATACGATACGTTGCTCCAAATTCATTCCCTCGCGGGTAAACAACTTTTACATGAACATAGTCGAGACCACAGACTAGTTTATTTGTACGAACGAGTACAATTACCATTTCCCAAAAAGAATGGGGAATTTTATATTCCACGTTCGGTGATTTTTTTAAATAAATTAATAGGACATTCTTTTTGGGAAATGGTAATATACAGAGTGGGACCTGTAACAAAGGCGAAGAATTGAACTCTATGCTATTCTCCTTATACTGATTAACATTTGTTCGGCGACTTTTAAAAATAACTTGTATTTTGATTTTTATCACCCTTGAAAGTTTTTTCTAAGAGGTAATGTACCTATTGCGAATTATGTTAAGTCTAAAGTGTGACAGACAACGTCAATGACAACAATAATGGCGTACATTGAAGCTAATATTTATTTTGTATGAAAAATTAAAAATTTAAAGACTTCATAATTTTTAAAAGTCACTGAACAAATGTTGATCAGTATAAGGAGAATAGCCTACAGTTCAATTCTTCGCCTTTGTTACAGGCCCCACTCTGTATAGAATAGAATCGCACAGTAAGCTCAAGAAGACTTTTCTAATAATCAGACAACGATATATATGTATGTAGAGCGTACAGTCGTACACCCATCTTAAAGGCCGGCAACGCACCTCCAACACCTCTGGTGTTTCGGGTGTCCATGGGCGGCGGTGATCGCTTACCATCAGGCGACCTGTCTGCTCGTTTGCCTCCTATCCCATAAAAAAAAATATATAAAATCGTAAGTACTTGGAAAACACATGACTCAGGAAAAAAATATCTGTGCTCATTCTCATTACACAAATACCTTACCGGGATTTGCACCCAGAACTATCGGTTTAGCAGGCAGGATCACAACTAACCACCCCATAAATCAGTAAATAAAGTCTGCTGCAGTCGGTCTTTTTAGGGTTCCGTAGTCAACTAGGAACCCTTATAGTTTCGCCATGTCTGTCTGTCCGTCCGTCCGCGGATATCTCAGTGACCGTTAGAAATCTGAAATTTGGTACCAATATGTATATCAATCACGCCGACCAAGTGGTAAAATAAAAAGTGGAAAACAATGGTTTGTTAGGGTCCCCCCCCCCCTATATGTAAAGTGGGGACTGATTTTTTTTCATTCCAACCCCAACGTGTGATATATTGTTGGATAGGTATTTAAAAATGAATAAGGGTTTACTAAAATCGTTTCTTGATAATATTAATATTTTCGGAAATAATCGCTCCTAAAGGAAAAAAAAGTATAAACGTAAAACATAGGCATGTAAAAACTGGAATAGGCTAGATTTGTAGATAAATAGTTGTTAGTTATGTTAGAAATAGGTTAATTATTATATTAGGAATTATTATTATTTTTAAATCTGTACTCTATGAGCAATTGTGCTTGAAATAAATGCATTTTATTTATTTATTTATTTATTCCCCCCCTCTTAACTTTTGAACCATATGTTTAAAAAATATGAAAAAAATCACAAAAGTAGAACTTTATAAAAACTTTCTAGGAAACTTGTTTTGAACTTGATAGGTTAGTAGTATTTGAGAAAAATACGGAAAACTACGGAACCCTACACTGAGCGTGGCCCGACACGCTCTTGGCCGGTTTTTATAAGTAAATAAAGTTAAGAAATAGCGCGCGGCTTTTTTATTCAAGTGACGACATTTTAATACGGCGTGTCATCCGTTTAACTCGCGTTAAGCCGGGTTGGATGAACGTGTAAAAAGTCACATGTAATTGGACAAAGGTGAGACCTTCCTTCGTGAAATAAAGCCAATATTTGTCGAGCGAAAGGATAAACAAGCGGAAGAAAATATTCATATGGACTTGAGCATTTTGTGTTGCGTTCCACACGACGGTAAAAAAATATAAATTCAAATGAACTAGTAAATATTTTGTATTTACGTCTAACAAAGTAATTTAATGCCCTTATATTTTTTTTTTATACCACGTCGGTGGCAAACAGGATACGGCCCGCCTGATGGAAAGCGGTCACCGTAAACTATGGATGCCTGCAACTCAAGGGGTGTCACATGAGCGTTGCCGACCCATTAGAAACTTGTACACTCCTTATTTATCAGAAGTATTAGATATATATTATTTTTGAGAAATATCGTTGTGTAACTTTCTATTTCCTAGCATTTTAAGTATTAAATAGGTATAAATTCAATTTTTTATTAATGTAATTCATTCATTAAATTACATTAATAAAAATAAAATAATGTATTGGATAACTATTAAATATGTTATTGTAATACATAGTTATTGTTTAGAACTTACCTCTGTTCGTACAGCTAATAGTTATCCAGTGAAATAACTTTGATTACACTTAGTCAATGTAATTTTAAATAAATTTCTTATTTCATTATTATAACTTTAAAATATCACTACTTAATATCGATTACCGCAATAAAGACGCGAATTAGTTAAATTCTTACATAGATTTCACGAACACAATAACACACACATGCACACATCCCGTTAATTATAATTTTCAAACGTATTGTCCATTTTGAAACCTATTTTCCATTATTATTGTGTAATAAACACCCGGCCCGGCCGATTATTTGCAGCAAACTAGACGGTATCAATCACTTCTTACCCTCATAATATGTGCTAGCATTATTTTACATCGGAAAACTACCTACGGATCAGTTAAATAGTAAAATCGTTACTAATTTTAAATAAGTAAATAGCACGATTGGGTAAGTAATGTAAGTATGAAGTTTCTTAGGAGTATTCGTAAAGATTGTATAACTCCTAGGAGATTCAATAGTAAATTACATGGGAGGGAAATGTTTCAGATCTCATGTAATTGACATAATAAATGAAATGAAATGAAATATATTTATTTGCTTTAAGTGTGGTACATTTAGGGTCTTTTAGCATAATATAAATTTGAATCGCACACTTAGCTACTAAAAAGCATGCAAAAATTGTTCTTATACCTAAACTACATGCTATATAACTATAGTACATACGAGTATTTACAATAATAACAACATAATATAATTTTAAAAAAATAAAAAAATTAAAATTATAGCAACCGAAATAACATAATATGTATTACAAAATGCAAATACATTGTTATACATGTCAAAATCTAAATACTTAACTAAGGAACTACATTATTCATCGTCACAAGGTTCAAAAACTTACCAAAGTACCAAGTAGTTTACTTGCCAAAGTACCTAATTATACCTACTGTTTTTCTGTTCGACGTAGCCGGGAAGCGGTAACTTCGTTTAGCGCAGCGGCCTGAAATTGGACGTTTTCCGGCCGGAGGACAGAAAACGTATTTTATTTTTAAAACTTTTTTGTAATTGGATTGAATTTAAAAAAAAGTGAGTAAGCCCATTAGGTTTAAAAGGTATCATATTTGTAAGGTATATTCAAGTTAAACCGAATACTTAGATTAGTCATTCTGAAAATTAAGTATGCTTTTATGATGGTCATGAAACTGACTATTTTTGGATTAACGAACATTCTGAAGTATTCGTTATTACCTACATATTTATACCATCGCTAGTACATAAATTAAAATAATAGCATCACGAAGCCAGGTAACAAGGCACTTGTCTTTTTAATAAGCAGCCCCTATCAAGGGCGGCGTTCCTCACACTGGCTGTTTATCATATAAACTTGATAAGCGGATTACTTGCTCATTCCGCGGCCGACTTCGAGTACGATAGAATTTCATAAAATGCAAAGTGGAACATTAAAAGAAACTCACAGAGCCACCATAAATAGCTGACAATTGCGACTCACGTACTCAATTACCGTAGGACGTGATAGGAAAAACATAGCAGATATTTTAATAAAACTGGCTTAATTCATTGAAACTACAATTTAATTAAAAAATCACTACCTGCTACGTGCTCGTACGATTCAGTGTTCAGTACAGAACAAAGGGTTTCGGCGACGGCATTAGCTGTTGAATTGATATTGGTAGTTTTGTTTTAATTACATTTTGAGTTTTGAATGATTCACAGTTATTTTCATTAGACTTATATTGACCGGGATATAGACCGTGATTACCTTTTTGATTTTTGTAAAAAAAAATTAAATAAAAGATGATAAATGATGATTTTGATGATTTTTTAAAAGGTAGTCACAGTCTATATCCCGGTCAATATAAGTCTAATTACATTTTGGTTTTACATCCATTACCTACTAGTATGTGTGGATTCCATACGGGCGAATAATTTATCCAGTTATAGTATCTGATCATACGAATCATACAGGATAATAATTTTGTTAAAACGTGTTATTAATTAAGAGTAATTTTTTTTTTAATCTAACCAAGCAGCAATGTATGCCGTCTAACTAAATTTTACATGACATAAACGTCATGTCATGATGACGTTTAGGTAGATACGCTAATTGATGTGCTGAATTATTATATATGAAAAAAAAAATATCACATCTATTATAAAAAACAACACGTAGTTAGGCTCCTTGGGTCCGATGCTCTAATCGTTATTAAGATATTCGCCCGTATGGAATACACACGCTGTATAGGTATAATTATGTAACACGAGTAGGCTGTCTTGGTGTTATTTCTTCGATGTTCCATGAATCAGTATAACGCCGTGTCTTGCGTGGGCGACGGTCTCATGCTTCCATATCGATAAGGTTTGATTTCGTATGCGTCGCATCACTCGCATCGCCACGCAAGCCACGGCGTAATACATTAAACACTTATAGTCACTGTATTATATAAATTTATTAAATTGAATATAGTTCAATGGTTGACCAAAGATGGTTTGATAGGAATTAAGGTATATATGGAAGTCACGAGTAGATAGGTAGGTCGTAACCAGTGATCGACACATATTTTCAATGGTATAATTTGTCAGACAGTATACGTATAAGGGTTAACAGTGACGTTATTTTATTACCTACATATTTTGTTTGACTAAGACTAAAAAATGCGCTGGTGGTAAGAGCGTGCGACTTACGATTCGGAGGTCGCGGGTTCGAACCCCGGCTCGTACCATTGAGTTTTTCGAAACTTATGTGCGAAATATCATTTGATATTTGCCAGTCGCTTTTCGGTGAAGGAAAACATCGTGAGGAAACCGGACTAATTCCAATAAGGCCTTATTACCCTTCGGGTTGGAAGGTCAGGTGGCAGTCGCTTTCGTAAAACTAGTGCTTACGCCAAATATTGGGATTAGTTGTCAAAGCGGACCCCAGGCTCCCATGAGCCGTGGCAAATGCCGGGATAACGCAAGGAGGAAGATGATGATTTTGTTTGACTAAGCTTATTCTAAAAAACACCACCTAATAAATATTTTCTGAAGCATATAATGGCATTTCCAATTCTAAACGTGCCGTAACTTAGTCACTTCTTATTCACTCTTAGTCACCCATCCAATCTAATAAGAAAAGAGTCACATAAGAAAATAAATCTACAATTCACATTATTCTTAAAAGTAATTTAGAGCAAATGCAATGAAAGCGTTCCAATGTAATGCAATAAACCGGCTCATAGTGCAAAAAACAATTCAAACTGAGTTATACCTCCGTCCTGGCAATAAGTCCGAGCCTTACATGGCGTATAATGGTATGACACGACAAACAGCTTTAAGTGTGTAAAATATGGACCGTGACGTCAGCCAAGCGCGCCCAGACTAGACTTTATAGTGGAGCCTAGGATACGCCGGATGCGCGGGACTCGAGCAACTTACGCTGCCTCGTTTTGTTACATGGATGGTGATAAGCAATAATGTGTCAACCCACAAAAACTAAAAAAATGAGATTTTAATGCCATGTTATAGCTGGATTTTTAAACTTCTGTTTGCAAAAATGACCTTTTCATTTTGAAAATTTTTACTATCCCAAAAGTAAAAAAATAGGTTAACACAAATCCTATATCGTGTGTTGCCTGTTTTGCATTAATGTGTCAAGAACCTTAACTTATTATAGTAATTGGCAGAAGACATATTTAAATTACAATAATGTGTTATGAGGGTTGACTCAACGATTTTTTTACACTTGACTCATTCTTGCAAAACGCAAAAAATGACATAGTTACCCACTATGAGACTTGAATGATTATTGCAAAATGATATTTTATTCGTTGTTTTATGCTACGACCCGTGTTATAAAACATAAGTCATTATTGTTAAATTATATTCGGGTCATAAATTGTTCGTTTTTGGTGTAAGTACCATGACACTATATTGTAAAATATAACTGTTCATATTAATTTATGTTTGAATAAGTTATGACTTAGTCCATTAGTATATTTTTGCACATGAATGGTAAATTCAGTACGAAATTGAACATTTTAAGTCATGAATATACATATTCGTTATTATAATTTGCAAACATTTTTTACAAGTACGTGTTTATATAAAAATCTAATATAAGCTACTATTTTTTTATAATTACTAATTACATTAAGACGTGTTAATGTATGCATAAAAATATTGTTTGATTTTTGAATACTTACTGAATGGTAGTTTATTATTTTGTTAAAGATATTTTATGTTTTGTTCTTGTACAAGTCATGAGTTATTCATAATTTAAATGACTTAGTCTATTTCTTAGCGTAAAAAAATATTTTGTTGTATATTTTAGATAAGTAGTTTGTTTTTTTTAAAGATGATTATTTGGTTTTTGTAACGATTTTGTGTTAAAAAAGCACAGATAATTTAAATATGTGTCTAGAAATGATCATTACTCTAATAGTTAATTTATAGTATTTTATTCAACAGGCGTTTAAAGGAGGTCAAGAAATATGAGTGGCGTACTTTCCACGAGTATTTTGGAGTCAGTTAAACACCATTGCATACAATACTTTTACAACGACCATGCACTTAGTTTTTAATAGTTTTTTTAAATAATTCTCGCGAAATTCACACTGTTTCCTGTATTGCAAAGGTTTGCACTGTCAGCTCAGCTGCCCAAAGCCTTCCCGCGCACGCACGCAGTATCGTTAATGCAATGCGTTGCCATGATTACAGAACCAAACAATGCGTTTTCAGTTTTTTCGATACGCACAATCCTGTAAATGACGAATAACAGTTCGGGAGTAGAAAAATCATTAAAAGGTTTGATTAATAAATAATGTATTGATTCCTACATGACGACCGGTCTGGCGCAGTCGGTAGTGACCCTGCCTGCTACGCCGCGGTCCCGGGTTCGAATCCCGGTAAGGGCATTTATTTGTGTGATGAGCACAGATATTTGTTCCTGAGTCATGGATGTTTTCTATGTATATAAGTATTTATATATTATATATATCGTTGCCTAAGTACCCACAACACAAGCCTTCTTGAGCTTACCGTGGGTCTCAGTCAATCTGTGTAAGAATGTCCTATAATATTTATTATTATTTTATTATTTATACCTAATAACATAAGTGACCATGACTGATATGTTACTTAACACTTATAAAGTTAAAAATATGCATAGGTAGAGTATTTTACAATAACAATTTATGTGCTTTAACATGTTTATTTAAGACTCATAGATATTTTTAAACAATTAGCAAAAGTGGGTTAAGTATCATAACACAGTCTTGAAAAAGTTTGACGTCGTCGAACAATTCGCAATAAAAGAAAAGGGCATTATTTCGTCAAATTGAAGTTTGTTTTGAAATTAAGCTACAATAATCACTACTACTGAACGTATTATAGCTGAAAAACACAACAATCTATATAAAAAACAATTTTTTTTAAGAGAAACACAAAAAAATGAGAAAAAATCTTTAGACGCCATTTTCTCAAAATGGTTGGCGTGTGGGTTGACACATTATTGCTTATCACCATCCACATATTTTCGAATAAAAATTTAGTAGAAGTACTACACGAATAACTAATGTTAGCTTTATATAAAGTAAAATCCATAATCCTACGGACCAAATTGACAAGTAAGTGTGAACGAATGTTGCCACAGTTTGGCCAGTGTCGTTCTTATCGATATTCAAATTATTATTACATCGTAGATTTAAGGTGCACCCAGACGGGACAATGAAATTGGCAATTTGATCGGCTAATCAATATACCATTTTTTTCTGTGATTTCGACAGATCAAAAGGTCTGTAGACCGCTAATTAGAGATATTTTTTTTATTTTTATTTTTCGAAGCAGCAATATATTATTCGAAAAATATTTATGATATACTTGCCATAGCGTGACAGATAATTTATTATTGTCGGACATGGTATTTTATTTTTTACCTACAGGCTCGGAAACCTTTTTATGTTTTAAAACTAGTGGGTAAAAATGCATGGTATCCATCCACTACCTCGAAGATACATAGAAGAAACCAAAATGTGTACCTCTTATTTGAAACTAATATACTTATTCTTGATTTAAACTTGTCTGTTGTATGTACTTTACAACTTGTCGATATATTGTTATCGACATATACGTTTCCCTATTTTAATTTTGCTGTTCCTGGTATCATTTTACCTGTCAGTCATTTGTCAATTTAGTCCGTATGATTATGAATTTTACTTTAATTTACAACGTCATATTTGCATTAATTTCTACATTGTCGATAATAGTTCTAAAATATTAAATGTTCGGTTTGGACCGAATCTGGCAAATCAAGCAGATGCTACTGACGTCGACCAATCCGGTCGCATTGCGCTAGACACTGATTGGCCGAGCGGCACTGCTGACGGTTTTTTGACAGTTCGGTGATAACTTTGCTTAGCGAAGGAGTACACAGAATATTCAAGTAAACTTTGAAATGTATAAATTGCCTAAAACAACAACTTTAATGTTTGTAATTGATTAGTTAAGTGTTTAGAAAACACTGTGATAATAAATAGTAATTATTTGATTCAATTATGATCTTTTAATTACTCCAATTCCATACCTTGGTTACAAATGGCCGCCAAGAACAGTAAAATCAACATCATGCACCAACACTAAGCAGGGCCTGCAATGAGCCGCTAATACTCAATTTTTGTTTATTAGGTAATGATTAACGATCGATCGACGGTTCATCAATACAATTTCTAATTTGGAGCAGCACCTAGCACATGATTGGCGCGAGACTATGTCGCCGCGAGATAGATCACACGCCTTCTTCTAATCGTATTAATGACATAAGGACGAGTAGTCTATTCGCGGCGATATACTCTCGCGCCACTTATGTGTTAACCCTGCAGATGTAGCTATAATACTTACTTTAAATAGCCTAGGTGTTTCGGGTGTCCATAGCAGTAGTGATCGCTTGCCATCTACCTGTCTGCTCAATTGCCTCCTATCGCATAAAAAAGTGCTCTGATTTATACTGATATCAATATAAACCACGTTATCAGTCGGATGGCCTACTTAGATTCGTTTTCTATTAAAGTGCATAGACAAGAAGTCAATCGTTCACGTTTCGTAGCGAATCGTGGTTATCTCTCATTTTTATTAGTGCGCCGGAGATAGTTGCGTTGCTTGACGTTACATAACGCAAAAATGCATATCTTATGCGACGTCACAAGTTCAAAATTCTAAATTACCCTACGAATATCGAAATTCGTTACACAAATACCAGTTTGATAATACTAGTTTGATATATTCCGGGAATGAGCAAAGGTCAGCAAAACTAGGAACTAATAGGAACCAGTGCCATTAAAGAAGTCGATAAGGAACAGCAAGCTTTGCTAGTCTTGCTACACGTGGAACCCTCCAGCAATCAGCTGGTTGGGAAATCGATGTGCGACCCCTTAACTAAGTTGATGTCCGATGACGTCACAAGTACGTGTAAAACCACAAATTTTTTCAACATGTGGATAATCCACATAAGGATTCCCATAAAGTGCATTTAACTTTATGAAAAAACAATACGATATAATGTTGGTGTCCTGCCGTTTCGCCAAAAAACGTTTCGTCAAATTTCATTTCCCAATAATCATATCGCAATAGTTTCATTTCCCAAAGTATTGTTTGGCAAAGGTATGTTTCGCAATGAATTTGTTTGGTCAAATTATCATTTGGCACAATTTTACTTAGTCAAATTTTATTTAGACAAAACTTTATTTCGCAAACGTTTTTAATGGCAAAACTTATATCCCAAAAACATGTTTGGTCAAAATTTCACATCGCAAATTTCGAAAATATTTAGGCATTTGCATTTTCATTTCTACGGGATTAATTTAATTTACCGAAGATTTTTTTGCCAAATTTATAGCCTGACAAGTTTTTATTTGACCCTCGCCGCGTTGCGGATTTTCAGCTGAACTAATTTCTTTTACTGGCAAGGATTACTATTTGACACCCGTTGTCGAAAGTCATCGAATGTCAGTGATGTAAATGTCGCAGTAAGATAGATAAAACCGTTATATAGTTATAACCCTAGGAATATAATTATACGTCGTAACATAGTTAAACGAAAGCGATTAATTGCTATCTTACTAGGAATATAACTATAATACGTTACTAGTTTAGTCAAATAGTTATATGACTGGATTCAGTCTAGTGAAATGATTGTAGGTAGGAGTGCGGCGGTGCGGCAGAGGTATAGTTATAACCCTAGGGATATAATTATATGCCGTAACATAGCTAAACAAAAGCGATTCATAACCATCTTACTAGGAATATAATTATAATACGGTACTAGTTTAGTTATATAATTATATCACTGGATTAAACTTAGTCTAGGGATATAATTATAATACGTCTCTAAGTGGGACTGGAACCGGGAGTCCCGGTTCTTTATAGTTCTATACCAAAAAAAAATCAAAAGGAACCCTTATGTCGCGACTCTGTCCATCCGTCTGTGTATTTACAGAGAATAAGCACATTGAATTGGAAATAATTAACAAATTCTTGCCCTAAACTATTCTTCACTGTGGTTTGTTTGTTTAACGCATATAATTATATCCCTAGGGTTATAACTATACCCCCGCCGCACCGCCGCACTCCTGCCTACAATCATTTCACTAAACTGAATCCAGTCATATAACTATTTGACTAAACTAGTAACGTATTATAGTTATATTCCTAGTAAGATAGCAATAAATCGCTTTCGTTTAACTATGTTACGACATATAATTATATCCCTAGGGTTATAACTATATAACGGCTTTATCTATCTTACTGCGACATAAACATGAAGCAAATATTTTAAATTTTCTAACGGTTTCATCGCAATTTTGTCCAAAATAATATGATTAAAAGTGAAAATAATTATACTAAACGTGATAAATTACTTACAACAAAAAAGGATGAAGGATTCGACAGCATTTCGATACCAATGTTCTGAAATTGGTTATTGACAAGTCCGGGACTGACAGTTTATAGTGCGGTTCTCCTGTATTAATTTGTTGGTTTCGCGTTTAGCCTAATATATTTTTTGTTCTAATTTAAGGTGTCTGTAGCTCTGCCGTGAAAAATATGTATAGAAATAAGGAGGCCGTTCCATAACTGCCACCAGTACAGAACAAGGTCCCACGAAAAAAGAAAATAAACATCGATGACTTCGATTAAGGCACAAGATTCATGGATTTTAGGCTGTGCGGAAAGAAGTAGCGAGTCTTAAAACCTTGCTTTTTAAATTTTGATTCTCTAAAACCATGTTTTAATTTTCTACAAATATTAACGGGTAAAGTACACGCTGTCCCCAATACGTATGACGTCGGCACATTATTGCCATATGAAAGCGGTTTGTAGCGACACTCTTTCAGGGTCAAATAAAATCTTGTCAGGCTATAACTTAAAATTGTCAAATGACAATTTCAGTTTTATTCCCAAGGCTTCAGTTGGACAAGAAAAGTTTGCTCAACTTTATTTTTGTCAAATTAATTACTGGACAAAATTATTTTGTCAACTATTTTTTTGTCGAAAAATGTTTCTACAAATTACACCATGCAAAACTACGTTTGCCAATAAATATTACAAGGCATAAATGTAATGTAATAATGTTATTAGTATTGTAACAGATAACTCGTGTGCGACAGGGTCAGTTTAGGTGCGACGACGAGCGAAGCGAGGAGGAGCGTGTTAGGTTGACAGTGAGCAAACTGGAAATGGCTTTTTAAAGTAATTAAAAATTAATAGAACATAATGGTCTTGAAAACATAAGGTTTCTTTTTAATAAAATGTATCCGGACATGTAAGTGAAAATGTCATCCTTGACATTTGCAGCAGGAGGAAAAAAAGTACGACATACACATTATTTCACACAAATCTTGGACACAAAGTATAAAATCAACAAACAAATTTCTAGTGCGCCATTTAATTACAATATATTGGGAAATGGAAATTTTGCCTAACAATACCTTTGACTAAATAATATTTGGTAAAATGAAATTTGACCAAGTAAATATTTTGGGAAACAAATACTTGCCAAAAAAAGTTTTGCTAAATGTCAATTTGCGATAAGTTGTTTTGCCAAACGTTTATTTGGGAAATGATAATTTGGGAATAATAGTTTGGGATGTGAAACTTTGGGAAACGTTTTTTGGCGAATCGTCAGTAAACCGTTTTATTCACTATTATGAATTTTAACAATAATTACAAGATGCCACAGCAAGACAATCGTTTCCAAAACAGTCATATTGTTATCTATAATTAATATGTAGTTGAATGTGACACCAGGGGGACGATTTTTGAACTTCAGCTTAATTTCTTATATTTCGTTATATTATGTCTCCACTTAAATTATAATAAAATCATATTATTAGATTTACAATTTCGCTCGCTCGTGCGCTCGCGTTACACTTTCAAGTGACAAAATAGTGCGTTCGAAATTCAAAATTCAGCCTCCAGTTCTGTCAAGTTAGTTTACTCCAGAAGACGAGTGTTGCTCGAGTCTTGGCACAAGCAACAGTGTGGTCGCCCTACACGCCTTATTTGCAAGAAGGGAAGTCAATGGTCCCGAAGGCCAGACTCGACGGCGCTGCCGCGGCAAGACCCGAGATTACACTGTAATTTGTTGGACTTGCCTACTCACTGTTCTCGATTATATAATGCGAATGTATTATTCGTTTGCTATGTATATTTAATTTAAGTCTTTTAAGCGTCCTTGATATATCCAGTGGGGTCATCATTTATATACCCTGTCTCGTTCTAACAAGTGTGTACATAGGTAGGTGCGAAAAATGTACCTAATAAGCGATGTAAATAAAACCATGCTAGAAGTTAAACCAGCGAACCTAGCACACTATCACTTTCAGTAAGTGCGAATTCATAAATAAACCTACATAAATAAATAGTATTTAAAATGTACATACCTACATAGATACCTAATAACTTTAATTTGTATTATGTTATGTTGATGTCGCACCTGAGTGTCACACAAAAGCAAAACCAAAAGCTACTTTACCTAAGTGTACGATGCAATTCAACGCACGAATTCGATTTATGGACACTTTGCTCTCACGTACACCTAAACATTACGTGCACACACATTATGTGTGTGTAAAAAGATAAGAGTATCATAAAAACTCCACTGAAAATAATTCGAGCGATGTAACTCGCTTTTCACGAGACATTCGGTGGTAGGGACCACATAAAAGTTGAACATCAGACAGCCTAATGGATTACAAGAATTGCTTCCAAAATCGTAAAACTGCCGCAAGCATTCCTAGAGCCTAGGAAGAAATTGTGCAGTGTTGTCTATTGCGTGTGACAAATACGGAAGGGCGTTTTAAGGGTTGTCTATTGTTTGCCCGACAGTCATTTAACATAATATTCATATGCCCGAATCTAACTTGCCTGAATTTCATTTGCCCGAATGATTTGTTTACCATAAAAATTGTATGACATACTGGTTGTTTATCCGAACATTACCTTCCATAATCATACAATGCCATACTATTTGTTAGCCATATTATTAAGTGCAATAATATGGTTTAATATAATATTCAAACGCCATAAGCAATTATTGCCATATTAATTGTTGCCCATATTATTACCTAACCTACTTTCTAATAGCAGTTTCATTTTCCAGGGGGTCACAGTTCTACCCTAACCTAACCTACTTTTCAAGCAGTTTCATTTTCCAGGGGGTCACAGATCTAACCTAACCTAACCTACTTTCTGATAGCAGTTTCATTTTCCAGGGGGTTACAGTTCTAACCTAACCTAACCTACTTTTCAAGCAGTTTCATTTTCCAGGGGGTCACAGTTCTAACCTAACCTAACCTACTTTCTGATAGCAGTTTTATTTTCCAGGGCGTCACAGTTCTAACCTAACCTAACCTACTTTCTGATAGCAGATTCATTCTCTAGTACTTCTAGTAAATAGTGTCGTCTCTGTGATAATTACGCATTTCGATGATTCTGCCAAATCACATTATGGAAATTGACTTTTCTGGTCGCTAATTTGGATGACAAATGATAGTATGGAATGTGGTAATTACTGATTTCGATGATTCTGACAAATGACATTATGGAAACTGACTTCATGGGAAACCAAGTTTCTGGCACTTGATTAATATAGTAAACAATGATTATGGCATAAGATGTTATGAGAAACAATATTATGATTGTTGAATAGGGTGGCAAATAAAATTATGGCAAATGAAATTCTGGCAAATGGGGGTATCCCCGTTTTAAGTGGTATAATGTATGTATCTTAGTACAATTTTCGGTCGTACAAAATTAATGTTTTTATTTTTATTTTAAACGTTTTTTTTAATAGATTTACATATTAAGTGTAATTTAATACTTCTAAAGAAAATCGTAAGTTAATATTTGTGTCGCTTAACTTCAAAACTGGGTAAATCCATTTTGCTATAAGGTTTATTATCTTTCTGATCATATTATATTTTTTATATATTCAACCTTAAAGCAGAATGGATTTAGATACCCAGGTTTGAAGTTAAGCGACAAATTTGAAAATATGATTTACAAAAGGCTAACGCGTTATCTCGTAAACTTAATAGATCGTCGATCGATAGATAGTGTCAAAAACCCTATCGACATATAACTACTTAAAAATGTTGCGAAAAAGGCGGACTGACGTATTACACTTTATCACTCGACCCTTCTTGCCTATCTGTATTTGTAATTTTGTATCAAGCCCGGATTCAAATCGACTATATATTTTCAGCGTTATATCTAGATACAACATTGATAAGTATCTACGAGATAAATTGGACGGTGTTATGGAATAGCGAACTAAGCGCCAAAATCCGAAAAAAAAGTTATGAATGCAGTTCGGATATAAATGTGATAATCTATAGTATTTATTATTTCTTTGTTGAAAAATCATGCTTACAGCCTTATTTTAAGGGGTAGTATCAAGCGACACGTTAAAATTTGTATGGCCCTGTGTACTAAGTCGTTACGTAAAAACGAATTGAACGCCAAATTTACTTTTACAAATTATAATAAGCGTATATTCTAAATCGCAAATTGGAGTTAAACGCCATAAAGATGTTATTAATTCGTTTTGGTTTAAAGTTTTGATGATTTATAAACGCAATATCGATTTAACCGCCCTATTGGTGTCGTTTAATTCGTTGTTACATATTTGAAATTGCAGGATATTTCGCTTAATGAGAACTAAGTATCAAGAGGTTTTGTTATATCATAATATCTTATGTGTGTAATCCTGGCTAGTACTAATGAATTATTATTAGTTACAATGCCAATTTTGCCATATATGCTGATTTTTTTGATATTTATTAAAAAAAGTTGATTGCAGAACAAAACTAAATTGTTAGACGGATTAGTCCTAATCATTGTGGAGGAAAACATTGTTGTTAATTTATTTACAATAGCACTATTTACTCAAATATATGGAATTTTATTTTATTCCAGTATTCACTTTACCTCTAACAATTTGCATTAAAGAATCAAGCGACAAAATATGTCTCATAGTACGCTACGGCGAAATAAATTAACCTCATCGCAGTATTAGTTCAATAAAGAATCAAGCGGAAAAACGTTAATAACTTCGAAACTTAAATAGGTATGGTGTTATTTTTTTTATCAATTTAAATTATGAACACTTTTATAGGTTCAATGTCAAAATTAACTTTTTTTCTTTATAAATGAACTTACAACAACTGATTCAAATTTCAAATCTTTCTAGCTCATTTTCTCGATTTCAACTAACTGTCGCTTGATCGCTTATTCCATAACACTGTCCAATTTAGCTTCACCGGGTTCATTGTGATAGCAGCAGTTACTCCACGTTTAGAGTTCCAAATTAAGCTTATTTGTCTCGCAACCCCCACTCTGTTCTCTATCAATCGAGATTTAGGAGTCCGCCCCGAGCGGGCAGCTAAACCGTTTACTTTTTTGATCTAGGTCATTCGCTGGCAAATGCGTCACAGACGATTTATTCCACTTTTACTGCAATGGCACAGGTCCAATTCACAATCTAGGTACTCCATACTTTAAGGAAACTTGTTTTTTTAAACCTTAAGTCAGTGTTGTTTTGTATATTATGTGTTTCTAGTGTTTTTATCTAGTTATTGTTTTACTTCTTTGATTTAAGAAGTCTAGTTTGTCAGTTTAATAATCATGTAATACTAGTAGAAAATGTATTCATAAAGTAGCAAGAAATTTTCAGACTTTCTTCAAGTATCCAATTATAAGGATTTATTACTGCAAGCTCCTTACTTTGCAATGCAAGCTGCAACCAATGTCCTCATTAGCTTGGCTGTATTTTACGTATAATATCGGTATTTATTACACTCGGTTTGTGCATAGAAACATTGGTTAGTTTATTATTAGAGTGAAAAGGAAGTGTTGATGACGGCGTCTTTATATATTATACCTTTTCACTTTTTCTAGGGTTCCGTACCTCAAAAAGGAAAAACGGAACCCTCGTGTCTCGAGGATCACTCGTGTGTCTGTCTGTCCGTTGTCACAACCAATTTTCTCCGAAACTACCGAACCGATTAACTTGAAATTTGGCACACATATGCAAACCTGTGACCCAAAGACGGACATGTAATTTAAATTAAGAAAATTCAATTATAGGGGCCACTTTTGGGGGGTAAAAGTGAAAATTCAAAATCAAAGTTTCTAAACTATACAGAGTGGGGCCTGTAACCAAGGTGAAGAATTGAACTGTAGGCTATTCTCCTTATACTGATCAACATTTGTTCGGCGACTTTTAAAAATAACTTGTATTTTGATTTTTATTACCCTTGAAAGTTTTTTCTAAGAGGTAATGTATTGCGAATTCTGTTAAGTCTAAAGTGTGACAGACAACGTCAATGACAACAATAATGGCGTACATTGAAGCTAATATTTATTTTGTATGAAAAATTAAAAATTTAAAGACTTCATAATTTTTAAAAGTCATTGAACAAATGTTGATCAGTATAAGGAGAATAGCCTACAGTTCAATTCTTCACCTTGGTTACAGGCCCCACTCTGTATTGTGTTATATATCAAATGAAAGAGCTTTTTATAAGTATTTCAAAAATATTTTTTAAAATAATTTTTAGTAAAGTAATTTTCAAGTAATTTAAGAAAATAGGCAAAAAATGACGATCCCCCCCCCCCCTTATCTCCGAAACTACTAAGCGTAAAATTTTCAAAAAAATACACGAGATAGTTTTCAATCTATAGATTACAGAAAAACCTATTAGAAATCTACAGTAAAGCGTAAGTCGGACTTAAAAGAAAAAAAACTCAAATTACGAATTTCACTCACTGCCGCTGCAAGGAGTTACCAAATCTCTTGAAATTGTGTGATCGCGTTTGAATACGAGTATTACATATAAACTCATTTCTGTTTCGTTTTGTTCAAAATATCGGATATTCGCAAAAATGACTTAAGTTCCTACTAAAAAGGAGGCGCTTAGGCGCTTAGGAGGCCCTTCTAAGTAGTGTATGGAACCCTTGCAACGCGAGTACAACTCGCACTTGGCCGGTTTTTTATGATATTTTTACATGTCATATATCTGTTCTGTCACCTAATGTCTAATGAAATAAAACCATACTAGTTTTTGCAAGACTTATTTTATTATTTAAATACTTACATGGGCCATTTTATTTTAAGTTGTGCCCCCCCCCCCCGAAAACAGTTGATATGAAAATGAAACCGATAGAAAATTATTAAAAGCTGTTCTACATATTCTTTAATAAATAAATTTATGTAAAATATAGAAGGTTCACTTGATTTTTGAGTTGAGGAGAAGCGAGTGTTCCGTTCCGCAATAATGGCAAATAACATAGGAGTTCAACAGCTCATAAAACCATCAGGAATAATAACGCAGTGTGATGTCGGTCTTTATTTAATTACGAGCTTCGATGAAAACAGATGAGGAACTCCCCGGGCGAGAAGTTTCCGATTGATTGGCAGCAAAGCTGAAGCATACTTTCTGAAGTCCTGACTTTCACCAAGTACTCATTTCTCGGATTACGCCACTGCGTACTTTAATAAAACGCAGCACGGTTTCAGTGTTATTCAAAATATAAGAAGGGTGCGCATCCGTATTTACAGTTCTTGGCACGTTTGTACAGAAAATAAGAAAATGTTCACGCAGTGTGTGCCTTAGCGGCCGATTTATGAGCGGGACACAAAATAGGATTTAGATAAAATAAGGCATAACTGGCCCTTACAATAAGACTTCGCTCCGGGTCAGCCCGTAATTTACATGGCATACTTGAAATACGGCCAGCTTTATGAGGAGAGCTCCTGCGTTACAGCAATTACGTCTGAGCAGCCTATTGTTTGCGAAGATTAAAGGGTAATTGAGCCGTCGTAAAATATTTACCAGTCCGATACTCGGTCATGTTAAAATGTTTGTAGCCTGTAATATTTTATACAATAATATTTATAAATATTATAACTATTACACCTGTAACACGATCTGTGTGCGTAGCCGAATTCACGAAACGCTCACGAATCGTGAGCGAATCGTGAACGAATCGTGAGCGAACTGTGAACGAATCGTGAGCGAATCGTGAACGAATCGTGTGCGAACTGTGAACGAATCGTGAGCGAATCGTGAACGAATCGTGTGCGAATCGTGAACGAATCGTGAGCGAACTGTGAACGAATCGTGAGCGAATCGTGAAGCGTTTGGGCATTCGGCTGCGCACACTGATACTTAAATATTTGCTAATCTATGGTAGGTTTTATTTAGACCAAATTAACCCTTATTTGGATTTTATATTTTAAGTCAAGTTTTAAGTCAATCGTAGGCGTAGGCGTAGGCTCACGAAACAAAACGCTCGTAGATATCTATCTCTATCGCTCTTGCGTATTGGCGCGACAGAGCCAGACTGCCTTTCGCGGCGTTTCGTTTTCGTTTCGCGTCGTAGAAATGCCATTCGGCTACGGAGCCTGTATTGGTTTCCATGGTTCTGGGAATTCTTTTGTGGGTACCAGAACAATGGAAGTTAATGACAGAGAAAATTATAGACAGTGAATATGTGCCAAAAAAGAAACGCTCTTTCATACAATGAGGGGGATAACCCGACATTAGGTAAGTATTTCTACTGGAATAAATACATAAATGATTTTTCCTGTAATACTGCCATGTCAATTCAATATTTTCTTTCGCTTCATATTACTTACACACCTATGAAAGATGTAGGTAGATTAAAACCGGCCAAGAGCGTGTCGGGCCACGCTCAGTGTAGGGTTCCGTAGTTTTCCGTATTTTTCTCAAAAACTACTGAACCTATCAAGTTCAAAATAATTTTCCTAGAAAGTCTTTATAAAGTTCTACTTTTGTGATTTTTTTTCATATTTTTTAAACATATGGTTCAAAAGTTAGAGGGGGGGGACGCACTTTTTTTCCTTTAGGAGCGATTATTTCCTAAAATATTAATATTATCAAAAAACGATCTTAGTAAACCCTTATTCATTTTGAAATACCTATCCAAAAATATATCACATATTGGGGTTGGAATGAAAAAAAATATCAGCCCCCACTTTACATGTAGGGGGGGTACCCTAATAAAACATTTTTTTCCATTTTTTATTTTTGCACTTTGTTGGCGTGATTGATATACATATTGGTACCAAATTTCAGCTTTCTAGTACTAACGGTTACTGAGATTATCCGCGGACGGACGGACGGACGGACGGACGGACGGACGGACGGACGGACGGACGGACGGACGGACGGACAGACAGACATGGCGAAACTATAAGGGTTCCTAGTTGACTACGGAACCCTAAAAAATGTTAAAATTCATGCCCGGTAAAACAATCGAGAGTTTGTGAGTAATATTAATGGTCTCCTACCTTCCTACAAATCAGTGGAGCTTTAGGTTTCAGCTACCGGATTCAAATCCTTATAATAGTTATTTGTTTTACAAGGGGGCAAAGTTGTTGTTTAACCACACGTGCCAATATTGAAGCCCGAGCAAGCGAAAGATTCCAATATTGAACCGCGAGCGTAGTGGAATCCAATATTGAACCGCGAGCGTAGTGGAATCTTGAGCGTTGCGAGGGTTTCAAGGCACGAAGGTTAAACAAACTTTGCCGCCGAGTGAAACACAAATTTTTTCACCACACCAACACGAACAAAATACTGACTATAAAACATCAAACTAAATCAAATCTATCAATTTGTTCAATATTTATAATTCAAAATCATCATTTATAGGTAATTTCTACCAGCCAGCTCAAGATATCAAGTTAAAATTTGTATGAAATTACTTTGCACTCTTGTGGATAAAATGCAATTTTGCTATCTGTTTGCGAATAGCAAAGTAAGCCTTTATCAGTTGGTGTGGTGAAAATTATTTTGTTTTTATACAGTTATAAATGAAATACACCTGTCTAACTATTCATCTACTATTATATACTTATCTGTTATGTAGAGTATTACAATATCGTCACAATCACAACTACACACACAAGCTTTATAGAGCTTACTGTAGAAGTACTAATAAACGCTTGGGTATTCATTTTTATATACATTAATAATATTAGTACCTATATTACAAATGCTTTATACACGAGACAAAAACTATAACTTCCATATGTATTGTCTCGTGTATAACGTATAATATACACGAAACAATACATATGGAAGTTATAGCTTTTGTCTCGTGAGATTGTAACTTTTTCTAGATCTAGAGAACCTTTCCATTGCTACGAGCAACCTAGGTGAAAACTATCACAAGAATAAACTAGATCTTTATTAAGGAGGTCGCTGGTCGGGGCGAGCTCATCGAGCGAAACTAATGACATTTTATTTCTCTGGAGGAATGCATTAATTTCATTTGTTAGCACATTGATACCGGAATACGACCATTTTTCTCTTCCGACATAAATTAAATATAACAAGATCATACCATCCCATACATTAAAATGCGACCGCCTACGAATGCGTTTACACTCCACCACACATAGATGGCGCCACAAAAAATGCCTTGTTGCCACCGATTATTTGTAGATAGGCATTAAGTGTCAATTCCGAGCCGTAAATCTATGTCAAAAGTGACACTTAACGCCATCTACAAGTATAATCGAAAGCTACAAGACATTTTTTTTGTGGCGCCATCTATGTGTGGTGGAGTGTAAGCGCGGTCTTAGGTGGTCGCATTTTAATGTAAGGGATGGTATGATCTTGTTATATTTAATCTATGCTTCCGAGAAAGTAGATTTTCTACAGAAAACTTGTTAGTGTCTCGATTACTTTGTGGAAGCAGTTTAATGATTTTATTAAGGTTTTATATTTATTTATTTATAGTTTAGATAAACCACGTGAGAAATATAAACTAAGACGACACCGAATCGAAGCAATAACTAAATTACCCAAAACCATGATAATGAAATCAAATAAAAATTGGATCATAATCGGTTTGATTTACTTTTGCTGAATTTAAACGTTCAAAGTGTGTTAAATATTTAGGCCAATTCGAACGTAATCTGATTATTTGCTCATTCTAACCTGTAGTAACAAATAATTAAAAAAATATTTTAATACTTACATACATTTAACATATGGACCCAAATAGTCTGAAATAAATACATTGTATTTTATTTTTATTTTATTTTTTTATTTTATTTAAAAAAATGCAAAAAAAATTGCACAATTTAGTTTGTGAAATAAATAAATTCCAAAATAGTGGTTAGTTATTCCTAATTTAACTTTTTGAATCATAGGTATCATTATCTTTAGTCTCATGATTTATTGGGTTGGCACAAAAGTAATGAGACACTTGGTTTACGTTTTATATTTTTTTATTATTATTACAATACAAAAAGCTTAGTCGATGATGTAATCACCATTAGCATCTATGACTTCTTGCCAACGATCCGGCAAAGTTTGGATGCCTTTCGCCCAGAACTCTGATGGCTGTGCCTCGAAAAAGTTGTTCAACTCCACCTGTACATCATGGAAATCATTGAATTGTTTACCCCGCAAATGTCGTTTCAGGGCTCTAAACAAATGAAAGTCTGATGGTGCGAGGTCTGGAGAATAAGGTGGGTGGGGTATCGTCTCCCAGCCCAAGTTCTGCAGCTGTTGGCGAACGGTAGATGCGACATGAGGTCGAGCGTTATCATGTAGTAAAATTACAGTGGCTCGTCTTCATCGTTTTTTCTTGATAGCAGAAGATAGTTCGGTGAGCTGTGTTGAATATTTGTTAGCGTTTACAGTTTCATTGTGTAATAGTTCATGAAACAGCATGCCTTGCGAGTCCCAGAAACAACAAAGCAAAACTTTTAAGTGGTTCTTTTGACTCAGCTTCGGTTGAGTTGGTGGCGTTTCTTCTCGAGGCATCCAAAAAGCACGACGTGTATCGTTATTATAATAAATCCATGATTCATCTCCCGTAACCAGATCAGTCAAAAACTCTTTACGTCGGGGTCGCAGCAAAAGTGATTGACAGATGCCGACACGGACTGCACGACTGGCGTCGGTAAGGATGTGCGGTACCCATCGAGAAAAAACTTTTCGATACCCAAGCTCATACAGATGGTATTCCACAGCGTGCTGACTGCAGTTAAGTGCTTCCGCTAATTCACGAGTAGTAGCATCAGGATTCGACTGTAGTTCGCGGCGTAAATCGTCATCATTGAATGCAGGTGGTCGCCCTGAGCGTGACTGACTTTCAAGGCTCCTGTCTCCTGATTTAAAACGGTCAAACCATCTGGACACCGTGGCATGGCTTCTACTTCCAGCGCCCAATGCAGTGTTGATATTGTCAGCCGCAGCCCGCGCACTGTGGCCTAACAAGTACTCGTATAAGTAAAGTGTTCGAACTTGTCGCTCGTCCATTTTATTTCAATCTAACTAAACCAATCACGAGGGCGGCTTTATATACCCTCACATTAGAAGTACCTAGAATGTTCTACAACATACTAGAATATTATCGAAAACAATTAACTTAAGAAAGGAAATGTATAGAGTTTTGTAGAGTGTGTCATAACTTTTGTGCCAACCCAATACAATGCATGGCTTATTAGGCATTAATTCCGCCATACGTATGGACCTATTATGTACATGTATACGATAAAGTTGACAGTGAAGTGGGCTGCAAAATTGCATGACAAATTGATGTTATGAATTAATTCATTCATAATTTCGCAGCTCACCGTACTACTTCTAGCTAAAATTTATAGAAAAAACTGGTGTAATAATACTAATAATCCCGTTTTCCAAAAAAAAACATAGACAGGCACGTACAAGCTAAAGGTTATATCCAGGGGTTACTGATGCCGTAAAGTACAATCAGACACGAAGTGTAGTAGTAAAATCTTATGGCGCCGGGCTCGTCTAAGAAAAGCCTGAATTATAGAAAAGCAACGCGACGCGGCGCGCCCGCGCACCGTTAATAATTAATTTTTACCGTCTGTTCAAGTTTTACTAACAAATTAACGGCTTAATGTTGTTATTTTAATAAAAGTTCCGTGTTAAGTTCTGAGATTTCCAGTTTACGACTACACCGCTCCATGGCTGCCGGGGGATAATTTATACTTTCAAATTTGAACCGATAGTTTTGCATCCTATGTGTGTATTGATAATATGTGAATTCATACCTCTTTCTCTTTTTTTCTTCGACACAATAACATTTACGCTATAAGTAGGTATGTATCTATAAGAAGTGAGTGTCGCAAGGATGCTGCTTGAATCATCTGTTATAGATGTTAAGGCCTGTTATTATCTACAGTATAAAAGCAGTATAAACCAGTAGGGCAACGATTACTACAGGCCCCGTAGGCAAATGTCATTTCTGCGGCAATGCAATCTATCTTTATCGCTCTTGCGTATTGGCGCGACAGAGCTAGACTGCATTTCAGCGGCGTTTGGCGTCGCAGAAATTCCATTCGGCTACGGGGCCTGTTATGTTAGTACGAGTAAACGTCAAAGTACAAATAAGTAGAAACAAACTAAATCAAACCACCAAACCAGAACCAAACCAACCCAAAGTATGAATAGAACCAAAATATATATATGTTGAGGTGTTATATATCAGACAGTTCTAAAAACTGTTCATCCTGGACGTAAGTAATTTGCATATAGACAACTCTTTATTAGATCATCAATTATACGATGCGTTGATATAATTGCTTTCTAAAATACGAGTAAGTACTTACATTATTTGTATATGTAGGTACTCGGTATTTAAAAGTATCCGTAACATTAAATGAAGCATATTTGCATCGGAAAATGTAAGCAGAAGTTACAAATTTACGTATCAGGCGGAGGCTGCGCGCCCTCTTTACTTAAAACTGCTTATTCTAATTTATGGCCGCGAGTATTGCACTGCTTATTACTTCCGGTGCAGTTTCGGGGACCGGAAGTAAATTTTATGGCGTTGTAAACCATGAGCGTCTTAGCATAATTGCTGTGTAACATTAAATTAGTTTAGCCATCAATTATGTCTTTATGCTAATATGGCGGCTTCAGGAACTGTCGGGTTATATTCAAATTTTGTGAGAATGACACCACACAAGACGGTCGCGGTACCGATAATAATATTCATGATTATTTTTAACGTTGTCATCGATATTTCCTGTAAGACGTCTACGACCTATGTGCGTATTTACATTTTCTGAAGCATTTTTTTGCAAAATAAATGTCGTGAAAACAGAGGTTAATTGTTATTGTAGAATTGTTAGATTTGTTAGTTGTTTTATGCTACAACCACCTTTCTTCAAACAATATCATTAATACTAAAATGGAATGATGTTATTTATTATATTGTTTTTTTTTTAAATGACACCAGCATGTGTACATACACAATTAAGATGGTTGTGGCAGTGACAATATTTAATAATAATCAATCTTCTACAATGTCGTATCTCTTCTACTGTAGCTAAGGACCTAATAATTACATTTTCTGAAGTATGACATTTAATCTTGTTGTTAAATAAGACATCACTGGCGTTTTAACTATAAAACTCCCGTGAGACTCATACATATTTAAAAATATTTTAAGCGGGTTACTCACGTATTAAGTCGATATAGCGTTCGACATGTTTCGGTTCAATTTCGAGAACCTTTCTCAAGAGTAGCGACACCCCGCCACTGGCGTTTATTACGGATTCTGTCACCAGTATATATAAGCTGTACAATTATTATTAAATGTAAATGCTAATGCGTTTCTATTATAATATATTTATAATCGCAGCAACAGTTGGAAGCGACGTGTCGGCCAATTGTCGCGCAACATTCGTAATTTAAAAAGCAAAATGAAATAAACCGCTCGGTCGCAGTACATAAATTTCGTGTTTGCCTCGGCCGGCGAACTGGCAGCGGATATTAATCAGTGGATATTGAAATATGTTGTTTTTTCAGCGGATTGATAAACGGCTCGCTCGCTTCGGGCTGATTAAACATTGACGCTCGCTTGCTCAATTACTGCACTTCCGAGCAAGATGGAATTTGTCTGTTAAACGCTACCCACAACTAAACAACTACCAATGAACTGGAAAAATCAATCTAGCTAAGTTGTATTGTTGGAGAAACTGACTTCTCTGTAGTTTTCAGACAGGAAGGGTAATAAAACTACTTAAATGTTTTCTATGCGTTGACTGTGTTCAGAAGTGTTTAAATCCCCGAGCACATTGAGATACATAGGGCAGAGTGTGAGATGAAGCATTGGTTCAAAGTTTTAAAGTCATGTATCTTGAAAACAATATCTATCTAAACGTAGTTATATGATATCCACATAAATAGGTACCTACATATATTTTATACCTATTTATAAAACGAAATAGAAACTTGCTATTTCCAATATACTTGCTCCTGTCAAGTCTGGAAGACTTTAGATTACAGAGATACACGTATCGTATGAAACATAGTAATGTAACGTACAAACAAGGTATATAAGTTACAGCAAAAAGACAAACGTTAGAAATGCTAACTGAATACACAATTGCTATTCCATAGCAATACTTGTTCATTGTTATTTATCGTCTATCGTGGCAGCGGTTTGAGCACTCCGGGCGCATTAAATAATGATCCCACAGACAGCATAGACACCGCATCATGAAGCGTTCAGTAATCAGACTTATGTACAATTCACCGGCATAATACGTGTCATACTTTCTAGCGGTGACATAGTATCGTACGGAAACCAAAGTCACATCAAAAAAATGTACGAGAATTGTTCTAAATTGTACGCTTATTAAAATAATTTTTAAGAAAAAAAAACCGTCGCTTTTCGGGTTCTGGTGAAAGCTACTTGCGAATGTTGGATTATGTAGAAATGTGTAAGTATTTTTTAAAACTGCTTTTAATGCTTTAATTATTAGATGGCAACACAAACGAATATACGTATAACGTTAAGGTTTGAGGAGTTTCCTCAATTCCTCATGAATCCGATTATATTATAAGAAATCGAAGCTTGACAAACTTTGACTTCAAAACTCAATATGCTTAACAAACATAACTAAATAAATGTCACTGTTCTGAACTTAAATGCATGCTTTTCTTACAAAAATACCAAAGTCACTATGAGTGTGCCGTTCAGGTTTGAGGAGTTTGGTTCTGACTATCATCAGCAGTTCCACTGCACCAAATGTGACTGTTCTGGACGTAAGTGCATGCTGTTCTTATAAAAATACCAAAGTCACTATAAGCGTGCCGTTCAGATTTGAGGAGTTCGGTTCTGACCATCATCAGCAGTTCCACTGTACCAAATGTCTCTGTTCTAGACGTAAGTGCATGCTGTTCTTATAAAAATGGCAAAGTCACAGCATGCCGTTCAGATTTGAGGAGTTCGGTTCTGACCATCATCAGAAATTCCACTGCACCAAATGTCACTGTTCTGGACGAAAGTGCATGCTGTTCGTATAAAAATACCAAAGTCACTATAAGCGTGCCGTTCAGATTTGAAGAGTTCCGTTCTGGCCATCATCAGCAGTTCCACTGCACCAAATGTCACTGTTCCGTACCTAAATGCATGCTGTTCCTTTAAAAACACAAAAATCACCATATGTATGCCTTTCAGATTTGAGGAGTTCCCTCGATTTCTCCAGGATCCCATCATCAGAACTGGGTTCTGAGAAAAATGGGACCAATCTGTATGCATATACATTCAATCAAAAAAAAATTTTTCAAAATCGGTCCAGTAACGACGGAGATATCGAGGAACAAACATAAAAATAATAAAAAAAAAAACATACAGACGACTTGATAACCGTTCTTCTTGAGATATGAGGCGCGGTTAAAAAAATACTTCACGGATTTACAAGAAAACAATGATCAATATGTCACCGCTACGAAGCATACCTTCTGGCGGGCGCTATCTATTTCACTATGTAACAGTCCAGTTTTCAGTTTTCTTGTGCATCAGAAAATATGTACCAGAATTGTACTACATTGTACGCTAATTTAAAAAATGTACTACAAGTATTTACAAGAAAACAATCATCAACCAGTGCTAGTTGGTATTTTGAAAAATATTATGTTCAGATTCTAAAGTATTTTAGGTTGCTTTCTTTAGAATCTGAACGTACAATTCCCGTACATATTTTCTGATTTACAAGAAAGCTGAAACTGGACTGTTACATAGTGAAATAGATAGCACCCGCCAGAAAGTATGCTTCCTAGCGGTGACATATTGATCATTGTTTTCTTGTAAATACGTGTAGTACATTTTTTTTTTTAAATTAGCGTACAATTTAGTACAATACCGTGCGTATATTTAGTAATAGTATTCCCGGGCAAATACAATCACTCACTGGCCAGTTTATAATTAAAAAAAAAAAAAAAAAAAATTCTCGTACATTTTTTTGATGTGACTTTGGATTCCGTACGATACTATGTCACCGCTAGGAAGTATGACACCATAATAATACCATTTGAGCAACGCAATTCAGAAGCATCTTACACAATTACATAGTGTAACCGCTCAGGTTCAACCTTAAAACTCATTTTTATAAATATTTTCAAGATTATTCGAGTGCTGGTTGTAAACGTTGAAACAACTAAGTAGATCAATCGGTTGTGTTCCCATACTAAATGACTACGTTCCCATACTGGGAGAACATTATGTGGTGACTTTAAGTTGGCTTGCATGCTCAGTCTAGTAGTTGAGGTGGTCTGTGATCCCCATGTTCGAGTCACGAAGTCTGTCTCGAGGTGAAAGGGGAGAAATGGAAAACTCTATCGAGATATAAATCATAAGTAAATGAGATACTGTACACTGCGCGCCTCCCTTCCTATCTCAGAAATGGAAATCTCAAATGATGACAAAGTGACAAAAATGTGAATTAATAGCGCACGAGATGAGTGATACTGGTTTCTTCCTATGTATATGTACGTATGTGTTATTACATGTAACTCTGGAACATTTTCTCTGGAGCAGAGAATATATAAGTATTTTTTTGAACTTTTTGAGAAGCAGAAACGTTGCAATCTAACTGACTGTGAATTTCCAATATGCCTTGAAACTCCGGTTGCCGCTTAAGCATATTGCTCTTACGGTAGATGTCGCTACAGGTCCCATTGACCTATATGGTGGAACATTTCGCTGACTTGGTTGGAGTCTTGGTAGCTTAGTTGGCAAAGCGCTGGAGTACCTATTTATCCAGAGGCCGTTACGACAAAACTCACCCAATGAAGAAATTTTCTACTTATAAATGTAATATATTTTTCCGTGATAACAATTTTGGTCGTTAGTAAAAATTTAAATCAAAATTATTTTCATCCGACGCGATTCGTTAAAAATTGGGTGGACCTAATTCTTAATTCTACCAAAATTGACACTCGATGTACATTTTCATTGATTGATGGCTCTTTATGTAAAACAGTTTTATAAATTGAGCTTTTTCAGCGCCCACTGGTGCTTATTAATTTTGCACGAGCGGCGTTATATCAGAATTTAGCGGCCGTCGCTTTAATAAGGAAAGCAAACCATCTACATACCGATCTGGTTGGCATCATTATTAAATTCCTAAATCGATGTTGAAAACAACAATGGATAATTGAAGTTATAGTGACATATTTGATAAAATCTGAAAAAATATTGTAAAAAACAATACTAGGAACATCGACTTGCAAATCAATTAATTTGGTTATTATGATGCCAAAAATATTTATTTAATAATCCAACTTACTAATCCAACAAAACTATTGTGTTTTTATAGACGGTGAAGTAGAAAAAACGGTTGTCTATTGTTTGCCCGACAGTCATTTAACATAATATTCATTTGCCCGAATCTAACTTGCCTGAATTTCATTTGCCCGAATGATTTGTTTACCATAAAAATCATATGACATACTCGTTGTTTATCCGAATATTACCTTCCATAATCATACAATGCCATACTATTTGTTAGCCATATTATTAAGTGCAATAATATGGTTTCATAGAATATTCAAACGCCATAAGCAATTATTGCCATATTAATTGTTGCCCATATTATTACCTAACCTAACCTACTTTCTGATAGCAGTTTCATTTTCCAGGGGTCACAGTTCTAACCTAACCTAACCTACTTTTCCAGCAGTTTCATTCTCCAGGGGTCACAGTTCTAACCTAACCTAACCTACTTTCTGATAGCAGTTTCATTTTCCAGGGGTCGCAGTTCTAACCTAACCTAACCTACTGTCTGATAGTATTTTCATTTTCCGGGGGGTCACAGTTCTAACCTAACCTAACCTACTTTTTAAGCAGTTTCCTTTTCCAGAGGTTCACAGTTTTAACCTAACCTAACCTACTTTCTGATAGCAGTTTCATTTTCCAGGGGGTCACAGTTCTAACCTAACCTAACCTACTTTCTGATAGCAGTTTCATTCTCTAGTCCTTCTAGTACCTATTATAGTAGTTTTCGATTCTGCCAAAGCACATTATGGAAATTGACTTTTCTGGACGCTAATTTGTATGACAAATGATGATATGGAATGTGGTAATTACGGATTTCGATGATTCTGACAAATGACATTATGGAAACTGACTTTATGGGAAACAAAGTTTCTGGCACTAGATTAATATAGTAAACAATGATTATAGCATAAGATGTTATGAGAAACAATATTATGATTGTTGAATAGGATGGCAAATAAAATTATGGCAAATGAAATTCTGGCAAATGGGGGTATCCCAGAAAAAACGAATCGTTGTGTTTGTAATTGTAACTCTCGTGATATGACTTAAAATCTCCCTTGTGTCTTAGCTTACAATATGTTATTGTTTATATGTATTTGAAACTGTTACAATCTATAAGTGGATTTATAGTGGAAGACCTAGGCGAACTTTTCTTGATCAAATCGGGGAAATATTACAAAAAGGCCAGGTCAGAAGTACTCGAAACCGACGAGCGTGTATGAGAAACGTTATGAAAGTGTGTGAAGCGAAAGTGGTTTGTCAGGATCGTAGTAAATCCGTGATCTCTGCCTAGTGCCTACCCCTCTGGGAAACAGGCGTGATCACAATACAATACAATACTCTTTATTGCACACCTCACATAGTTTACAAGTAATGCACAAGAAACAAAAACAAATTAAACAGAGGTAACAACAGGCGGTCTTATCTTCCAGACAACCTTTGCGTGATTGTATGTATGTATGTACAATTTATAGGAAAATGGACATTTAATATTTTTCTCTATATTGAGTACTGAATATTTACAGACGCTTCAAATATTTAACTTACCATCTATAGTTATGATTAGAGTTATGGGTCGAACTATACTAAACTTATATTATACCTACCCTCATGCACCTGATCCGCAAGATGTTTATTTATTAATTCAGCCTTCATTTATAATGCCCCTTGTTTTCCTACAGCACTATGAGTTTTCAATATTCGCCCGTTGGCCGCATCATAAATCTTGGGGCGGAAGCCGGCGCTGCAACGACAACCTGCAACGGCATTCCGCCTCCGACCCGTCCCACCGCCTTAATATTTAATCAAAATTCTACTGTCAACTTAATTTTAGATCACCTTTTTTGCCCCTAGACCTATTGGTCACAGTTTGCAAATTATGATTCTTTGAGAGCATGCATAAGTATTATGCAAAACCTTAACATCTTGCTATAAGCGTCGTCGTTTGAGACTTTCAAAATGATTAGGAATGTAAATTTGATCAGTGTCTAACCTTAATACTAATAATTAGGTACAATAGGGATGACGATTACTTACATAAAAAAATTGCATTCTGTTTAGTCCGTTAGTTAGATCGTCCAAAAAATACTGAACACATATTTTTCGCTTTTTCTAATTAATGAAAAAATACAAAGATATAGAGCATCAAAGTTCCGGAGTGGGGGCTTGTGCCGTCACTTCTAAGTAAAACCGGCCAAGAGCGTGTCGGACCACGCTCAGTGTAGGGTTCCGTAGCTTTCCGTATTTTTCTCAAAAACTACTGAACCTACCAAGTTCAAAACAATTTTCCTAGAAAGTCCTTATAAAGTTCTACTTTTGTGATTTTTTTCATATTTTTTAAACATATGGTTCAAAAGTTAGAGGGGGGGACGCACTTTTTTTTCCTTTAGGAGCGATTATTTCCTAAAATATAAATATTATCAAAAAACGTATTTACTAAACCCTTATTAATTTTTAAATACCTATCCAACAATACATCACACGTTGGGGTTGAGACGAAAAAAAATATCAGCCCCCACTTTACATGTAGGGGGGGTCCCTAACGAAACATATTTTTCCATTTTTTATTTTTGCACTTTGTTGGCGTGATTGATATACATATTGGTACCAAATTTCAGCTTTCTAGTGCTGACGGTTACTGAGATTATCCGCGGACGGACGGACGCACTTCGCGTGCGGAAAAGTTAAATAGCGAGCAACATTGTTCGCCGCGCAAGTCAGTCTGCTCCCGACCGCTGCCCGCGAGTGACATACAGTGAAAAATACAAATTGGGTCGGTATTCGATAATTAACTGTTCAAACACCACCAATAAAAGCAAGGGTGTTAAACAAAGTGTTTCCTATCATCGGTAAGTACCATTTGTCCTAAAATATTTTTTATTAAATAAAAAACACGATTTTCCTATTTTTATCATCAAAACATTAGCTGACGTACGGCCGTCAAACTAGTTTTCCATTGCGGCTTTAATTTGACGAGTCCGACTTGGCGTGCGTTTAAAACAAGCGATATAAAAATAGGCTATTCAAACTGTCGAGAGAAAGTGAAGGTAGATTTGTTATTTTGTCCGTCGAACTTAAGAATAGTGGTGCACCACGGAACTATATCGTCAATATCGTCATGTATGCTGCGATTTCCTTATTCGATTTAAATCGATTTTGCGAAGCAGTGGAAATTATAATTATGTTTTTATATTGTTATGAAACTATACATATAAAGTACGAGTGAAAAGTAAATTTAACTTTAAAATAGGTTACAGTTACGGTATTAACGTTGAATTTGTGGTCGGCAGAAAAACAAATACAAACATAATACGCTCTATATTTATTATGAATAAAAATAACTCTAAAAATGTGTTAATGGTTAATTATATTTATATATTACTAAAAGTTGTAACAAATAACATGAGGATAATGAAGTGAGTACATGGTCGATTTTCTTAAAAATATTACGAAATATTAACTAGTATTAATACCTACCTACTAAAATCTTTGTTCCTGGCCTTAGGCAAATTATATACCTACTAGTGAATTGTTTGTCATCACACGAATACAGGTATATACTTACTTCATTTCACAACGAAGATGAACATCCGATATTTTTAACTTCGGCGGGCATCCCGCACGCAACCTCCACAATCGATCGAATGGGTTACGCGGCGACAACGTTCCCATCACTAAAGTACACTCGTGACGTCATAGGCTCGACACAAAACGTTACACGCTCGGTTTCGCTGTTAATCGCCGAGCATTTTCCTTCTATCTTGATTTAGTTCTGTGGACCTACCTATGTGTGTAACTATGACTGACTTTTTTTCTATCAAGCGCAATAGTAAACATGGGTTTAGAGTAGTTGAAGTCCCTAGATCATTTTTTTTATCTAAAAATCACAACTACTTTTATAAAATTCCATTTCCTAAAATTGCGCTTTAAATAATATGGGATAATGTTCAACATCAGTCTTCGGCATTCGTAAAGGAAAAAATCAACCCATGGTAGCATTCACAATACAGCTGCTGTTTTGAGGGACAATAGAGCCTCTACCACATTTTTTTTTAATACTATGTCGGTGGCAAACAAGCATACGGTCCGCATGATGGAAAGCGGTCACCGTAACCTATGGACACCTCCAACTCAAAAAGTGTCACATGCGCGTTGCCACCCCATTAGAAACTTGTACACTCCCTTTTGCTGTGTAAGTATAAGTACACAGCAAAAAGGAGTGTACAAGTTCTAAGGAGGGTTCGGGTTGCCGACGACTGAAAGGACAATAGACGGAACAAATTAGTTCCGTAAGTCCTCCCGTCGTCAGCACACCTCAACCTCGTTGAGCTCTGGCAGCCTTACTCACCGGCAGGAACACAACACTATGAGTAGGGTAAATGTAGTGCTATTTGGCTGCGGTCTTCTGTAAGGCGGAGGTACTCCCCCAGTTGGGCTCTGCTCTAGATTCGAGCGAGACGATATCCGCTGTGCTGTGCCCTACCACACAAAGCGGAATATCATTCGCTATGCCCTACCTCCTAAGAACGTTTCGGGGTTTTAAAATACGTTACCCCATAGTGTTACCGTCACTGAAAAGAAAATACAAATACATATTGTATAGAACAAGTGAACAGCGTCCTCAAACAGTTACTTGCTAAACAGTTACTACACTTGAGTGATATGTGTACAAATATTTGTCCCTGACTCAAGAATATTTTCTTTGTATCCACGAAACTAGCTTTCTTGTACTTACCACCTTACCAGCCCCAGCCCTTCAGGACTTAGACAATAATGTCCTACAAGTTTTGTTTCCTGACGTTTACACACGAGTAGCGTATTCTAAAACGATCTAATCTCATGGTTGAAGCTCAGCAAGCAAAGAGTAAGTAAGAGTCTCTTTTGTCGAGCGCCCCATAGTGCTCGGTGTCGCATCATTAATCTCTGCGCAAACACCTTCCCCTATCGCTGCGATCGCTATTGATTATCGAACACACTGAATGTTGTTTTCACCTCGTTTGCTTTTGGAGATTTACCTTTTGGGTTCTTGAGTAGGAACTTCAGGTGCATTTCGTACGTAAGTTCAGGTACAGTGAGCTGCAAAAGTGCATGGCGAATTTATCAATGAGTTCATTTATTATGTCCATGTAGTTTTACAGCTCACTGTACTAAAATCTACAGTAGATGTCATTGTCATAATATAATACATATTATTTAAGAAATAAAACCATGGAAACGGATTAAATCGCGTATAATGAATTTACGATTCATCCCGACGTCTCGAACACTTTACAGCGTTCGTGGTCATCGAGTGACTGAGGAAAAATTACAATGTGCAAAAGCTACCCACATACAAGAAATATTAATGAACCATGACCATAAATAATATAGATTTTTAAGGCAGGTTCACACACTATAAATAATGCTAGTTATACACAATTAAAAAACAATTAATCAATTAATCTACACAAAATTGACAAAAACAAACTGCAAATGTCCAACACCATACAACACAAGTGCCTCACAGTCTTCGTCGTGCTTGTTCCATTATTAGATTTACTGGATCTCAAGCCGGTGGTAAAGTAACGCCATCTTCTCTATTAAAGTTTGGATATTTCTTGATCTCAATGGCCTCGTGCAACATTCTGGGTATATACCGCTTCTCCTTAGCAAGAACCAGAGGCTTATCAAACTTTATAGCATGATTGACTTTATCCATGACATGTTCAGAGACTGCAGACTTTTGCCGACGGTGCTTAACATCCGCTATGTGTTCCTTCACCCGTGTGGAAATACTTCGTTTCGTCTGCCCCACATATGACAGGCCGCACTCGGAATGAATTTTAAATTCATTATACGCGATTTAACACACAGATTCGCGATTTAACAGACGGGTATTCTGAAAAAAAAATGGGGCATTGATTATCGAGTTGTGACAGCGAGTGGTTATGTGCAAATTAAAACTATGTAACGATTTTGAAAAGTAATTATATCAGTTTGAGAATCAACAGTGGTATACTTTACAACAATCACCGTAAACCCAACGACCTACAATAAATGGATACCTACCACAGTTAGTTAATTTACACAAACTTGGATTATAAATAAACATATTTAAGATGTCACACTTGGATGGAAACAATTTTTAATTAGCAACCAGACTCTGATGGTATTCAATTTGATACTTATCATGGATATTTATAACAAAGAGTAAATTCTACTAAGGTATCCTAATTGGAGGGTGACCAATAATTCTATTCGCAAATTGGATTTTTTACTAGTATGAAATAAACCTGCTATTCCATGAAAAAACATATTTTTAATATAATTGAATTGCAAGCTTGATCCTGATCACGTTTTGTATATCATCGTGTTATTATAGTATAAGTACTTAGGTATATATTCAGTTCAATGATACATAAAGTCCATTGGCAACGTGCGTGACAGAATGGCGCTGATTGTCATAAATGCACGTCATCTTATATGGGCATGTCTAATATTAATGCTAGCCGCGGTGGTTTGAACTGATTGGTCACCATACAAATTAATATGGAAAAGTCGACAGAATGAGGGCAGCACCACAGTCGTACACATAGCGAATATCTAAGGATAAGCATAATAATTCTAGTATCATCTAGTATAATATGATTAGTAGATAAGAACCAATTTTTTTATTTGACATCAGTATTAATTGTACCTGACAAATATTAGGTGACTAGTTACCCTTCACAAAACATTTAGGTATTTATCTGTAGGTTTGGCCAACATAGTGGAGTTTCCATTGTGCCGCTGCGTCACGTACGTGACAAACTGCTCGTCTTAGGGATCGCCAAATATCGTTTAGTACGTGCGAGGAGAAAACCAACCCGCTGGGTAAATAAATCAAATATTTAAGTAACAGACTGTTCCGAAATAAAGTAATTTCTATCTCACTATTTTCCCCTTCTATAAATTTGTACAAAAATATTGTTTCTATCTCTGTAATGTTCTATAAAAACAACAAAACTACCACATGAAAATCTAGAATTTACTTCTCAAGGAGCCCCGTTTTTTTTCACTTTCTTACAAAACTTTTTACGCATAATCGAGTAAATTCTAACAGAATAATCTCATGTACATACGTCTCGGCATTAGCTGGCGGAAGCTAACGGTAATTTGATCATGTTCCTTTTTGTGTCGCTCCGTACGCTGACCCCATACAAATAAGGTCCTTATTGAATTTTTCAAAGACGACTCATGTTAACACATGTTCGCGAGTTAGGGTGAAGTTCGCGCCACCGGGCCCGGACGCACCAAACTTAATTTACCCCACTGACACCGCTTAACCGAAGTACTAAAGACAGAAACTTAATGTACCTCCTACTATTTTCGTATTTTCTTACCTTTTATTTCTGTAAATGTTTTTTTTTATACTACGTCGGTGGCAAACAAGCTGATGGCAAGGGGTAACCGTCACCTATGGACGCCTGCAACTCAAGGAGTGTCCTGTTGCTAACCCATTAGATACTTGTACACTCCTTTTTGCTGTGTTAACATTACAATGTATGAATGTAAAGGGCAACTGAAAAATATTTGAAATTTGATTTAACCATATCAAAAGTTTTTGCAGTGAAAGCATGCAACCGGGACTTGCATAGTAAGGTTTTAATCAGATAAAGTAGGTACCTTTAAAGCCGACGATGGCAAAGGTTTTCAGCTGAAACGGACTCTTCTTTTTCGTCCATGCTCTCTAGGGATTCAAGATTTTATTTAGTGTTTTTTCTACATTACGGGCGTATTGCAAACATGCTCCCATACTGAATGTGTTACTGGTCAAGGCATGACTTTAATAATGCTTTTTATGTCACGCAAGTGACTTATAAAGAAAATAGTGCTTGTTTAATTGTTGAATTGTTTATTAGGATCACCAACAGAAGATACAATATACATACTATAAATTACAGACTATAAAAGCCCATTCATAATTGATCCCTCACTTATAGGTAATCACAGCATGCAAATACATAATATTAAGTATGACAATATTCGTATTGCCCCAAGGGCTATATATAAATTAAATAAGTTTACACATTTAAACTATTACAAATTAACACAGAAATTATTAATAAGTAAACTGAGTTAGCAAGATCCGTCAACAGATAGTAATTTGTTTTTTGTGCTTGGTGCTTCAGTAACATACACTTTTATATAGGTACTTACATTAGAAATACTGAAAATACCGCATCCAACGTACATCCGTTTTGTCAGAGGATAATCAAATGGAGCCGGGTAAGAACACGATTTTCTAACGCGCAGCGAAAATTCACTGAAGCCGCCTCCGTCAGACGTGTATGTTGTTTTTATTGTTTTAAATGCGTGCGTTATTTTTCGTAGAACCATTCCTAGGGAGAGAAACGTGTTGTAAAATAAGGAACGTCTTAGCCGGAGAAACTACGCGAAATAACAATTTGAATCGTTTTAAAGATACAGCAGAGTTTTGTACGTGCTGTCTACTGGTGTTTTACAAGGTACAACTCACGAATTAAATGTGTTTGTTAAAGTGACTTTGTTTTATGTTAGTTCTCTAGCTGACTTCAATTTCTACAATTTAGGTACAAATACAATGTTGTTTCTTGTGTACATAGTTTTTTTAACCACTTTGCTTTAGGTACTAGAACCGTGTATCAACTTAATATTTCGGCTTAGCCCCTTGTTGACTGTTAAAAACATTTAGAGGTAATCTATCGTTGTAATTGACATTTGGTATCTACGAAATTTAATCTAAATGTTACGCAACATTCCTCACTTTTTAAATGTAAACGGTTAGTCTTCTACTTCACATACACACACACACAAACACATTATCTACTTAAAATCGTTATAAGTGGATAATTCGTTTAATATTCGTTTAATAAGCCTGAAGTATGTGCAGGCAATAAATATTAAACGGCAAACATTCGGGATTAAGCGGCCGAGCACGTCCACGGGACTTTCGATTCCAATTCGGTGTCAGTCGATATTAAATTAAAAGCACCCACGCATTCTTCCCGCGCCTTTTTCCTGTCCATTTGCGAGGACCGTGTAGAACCCGGGGTCACATCTCCCGACGCCGCTAAGCCACGTTCGTCTTTATACGGATACGTCCAAGCTTAAAAAACTAAATTGGTAAAAAAGTAAACTACTCTTAGATTCCTTCTATACCTTTACCATTACAGTCACAAGTTTACCTTACCATTTTGGTAATTTGAGACACATTTCAGTCAAAATTTTGATTGTTGAGGAATGTCCATAGCACATCAACGGGTCGCGAGAGCAAATTTCTAGGCAGCGAGTGAATGGCGGAGCATACTTGAGTGACGGAGGACTTTTTTATTTGAATCGTGTGCGAATGCGACCGGCCAAGCACTAGACTCCTCGCTGTTGTGATGTGGTGACGTATAGCGTGACTTTGTACTGACTTTTCCCCATAACTATGTAAGATGTAGGTAATTTTGGCCAAGTATAGATAGCTAGATAGATAGAATACTCTTTATTGGCACACCTCAGCAAGAGATACAGAAAAAAGATACAGCGGAGACAAAACAAATGATTATAAATAGAGGCAGGCAACAGGCGGTCTTATCGCTAAAAAGCGATCTCTACCAGACAACCTTTGGGTAGCGGAAATAAAAAAACATAATCAGAAAGAGTAGGTGCTTCGAAATGAAAAATCATACTTATTCTAATTTTCAACACACAAATTGAATAAACAATAATAATAGTATTATATAAGAAATTAGAAACATGCCCTAGTCTTTATTTACTACGCAATGTCGATCGCCTTACGAGAGCTTAATTCAGCAAGATTTAAAAATGTATATTAGGTATATGATCTCAAAAGTTAATCTTGAATATTTTAGTATACTTATGTACTGATTGTACATATTAAAACAGATGTTCTAAGTTAATGATTCAAACTTAGTGTGGAATCAGGTTGCACACTATGTTATTAATTCTAGACGAAAGTTGAAGCTGCTCACTGGGTCAGACAGACCCTACATTTGAGTTGGGAAAATCCTAATTGTAATCATACTTCGAGAAAGTTTGTTTCAATAATACCTACTCACAGTGAAAATGTGACTCGATATAAATCTCCTAGTAGTCAGGTTCTGTGAAATTGAATGGTGTACCTTATAATATAAATAGGTACTACGATATGGGGTACTGAGCGCAACATATTTATAAAAAAAATCAAAATAAAAAAGTCACAATTAATTATGTCAATGCGTAGATATCTGTGACACTACTATATATCTGACATATTGTGTACTTGTATATTTATCTCTCTATGTATTTAACTTCAGGCATTTCCCTGAAAAACACGAATTCATTAATTAAAATTTGGAAGTTCATAGAAGTTGAAAATACTGAAATTAAGCTTTCTCTGATTTATTCAAAATCACTTACAGATAAAATCACTTGCGATTTATTTACATTATTTCGCTCTTTAGCGATAAAACCGCCTGTTGTCTGCCTCTATTTATAATCATTTGTTTTGTCTCCACTGTATCTTTTGCTGAGGTGTGCCATTAAAGAGTATTCTATCTATCTATCTATCTACAATATTTAGATTTTTTCCAACATAATATGTATGTTGACATTTTTTAAATCATATAAGATAAAAAAAGAATTATATTTTTCTTATATAGCGTAAGTATAAGGAGTCCCACTCCTGGACAAAGGTCCCTAAAAACAAATAATTAAATAATTATAAACAACTTTATCCCAGCAAACTTAAGTCAAAGTATCTACGCTACTCGACCGGAAGCAAACTCTTTAGAACATATCAATAAGTTCCTCCAAACACAAGTCTCCGTAAACAGACATTACTAAAACATATACATTTACATAGGTAGGTCTTATGAGACGTTTTCCTACATATTTTATTTATAGGAGACAAGGCTACACGGGACCCTTACACGCGGCGACATGGCGCTTCGCGCAGCTAGTACAAGGTCGCATGGCTGTCTCCTGAATTTTAATGTAATGCTCCCTTTGATATTGTAAAATAGTTATTTGTTTCACTTGGGGGCAAACTTGTTGTTTAACTGCCTGTGCTAATGTTGATACACGAGCAAGCGAACGTTTCTAAAATAGTACAGTGAGCGTAGTGGCTACTTCAAGAAGATTAACAAAGGCACCCGAACAATCTTTTACCACTCCGACCCGAAAAAAATTGAAACTATAAGATATCTAACAAAATCCAAACGAGTCAAATGCAAATAAACGTCAACAATATAATTTAAAAAATCATCATTTAAAACTGAATTCTATATAAGAGCTATAAGAATACAGCTCAAAAATAGCATCAGATTACTTTGCCTCCACATGTCGATAAAATGTAACTTTTCTTACATCTTACAAGAGAGCCTTTACCAATTGTGGTGAAAATTATGTCTCGAGCTATAACCAAGGGATGTCAGACACATCGAACTTCCTTAAATACACAAATGAGCGCTTTGTGTTCACATTCTTCTAAGAACATCTTCGAGTTTCTTTACGACTGCTGGAACACAAAAGATGTATGCTGCGAGCAATATTGCTGGGGTTATTGTTCCACAAAGTTGGTAGCAAAGAATCTTTACAGTCTTGTAGCTATGGCTATTTACAATCAATTCGGAGAGATAATCATGGTTATGATCTAATCTACTAATCATGAGACATTTGAGAAAACTTTTGGAGTATTTTTCCTAATCTATAATGTTTGTAGAGCTTCACGTATTATTATTTTTTCATATATATTTTAGGCAAGTTTATGAGATTTTTTTTTATTTTTCATTTATATGATTCCTCTCTTCTCTTCTTAGTCCGTCCCTCATTAATGAGGCTCTTGATCACTTGGTTTGGTTTAGATTCTGTCATTGCGCTCTATCGGCCTCGACTTCCGTAGCCCTCACGGCTACGGAAGATCGCTCAGTCACTCGAGGCCCAGTCACTCCTCCGACTCCCAACCCTAATTGCTATAATAAAATATCGTTACAATTACTGTTTTTCCCTTCCCTACCCTATTTTCTGGTTGTGCCTTCTTCACGTTTTCGTTAATAGATGTGTCAGTAAATTTGCGTTTTCAATTCGGTGTCGGTCGCGCGGCGCGGGCGGCGGTTTCAATCAAAACCGGCACGCACTCGCACCACATCCTCGCCGACCGAGCCTTTTAGAATAAGAATTGTCTTTTTCGCAGTACTCTGCTGTAACGGCCAACAAAGTAAGGAGTCTACTTCAACCTGCATATTAAGGCTTTTTTTTCACATGTGAATATTAAGCCGAATTCGAGTTTCCTTTGCTAATATGAATATACAGATAAATAAGCAAAGTATACTTGCACGTTATCAACTGGAATCATGAAACAATAGCCTTACCTTACGAATTTCTTCAACTGTACCTACGTTGACGTCTGTACGCCCTGAATGGTGTAAGTTCAGTAAGTTCCGACATTAGTATCGGAATGGTCTCCACACTCTCGGGCGCGGCTGTCGCTCGGGGCACCGTGCCCAGCCGCCATGAAATTAAAGCCGACTCACGCCGAACGAATGATTGAATAATAAATGAAAGAATTCGCGTCCTGCCTTTATATTACGTATTCATGACAACTGGCCCTGTGGACGAGACACCAGAACGATGTGCCGTGCCACGCACTATCTCGCGAGCAGCTACTGAACATGAAAAGAGGAATGTTGTACGCTATAGGTATTTGAATCTTAGTAAGGAGTCGACGAGGACAACATTTCTGGTTAAAGTCTAATTTTGTATAATTATTAATGTTGTACAGCCCTATCAGATATATCGGAACGGTTAATGTGCCACCAAATATCTGAACTCTATTGGCCTGGCTCAGATTTGTTCCGTGTTCAGATATTTTAGGCCCAGCAGACGCTCGGATACATCTAATGTTGCAATGTTTGTATACGAGTACATTTTATTTTCACTAAAATTTACTGTATAAAATTTGTATTTGGTCACATTAATTCATTTATAATGTCCTTAAATAGAAGTTATTGATTACTCCTTGCGTCTATGTATATTTACAATCACTTAGAATTTTTTTCCATTAGATAATGTTTGATTATTAAACAAAAAGGGGGGATATTACTCGTTCGGTAAATAGAACCATTTCTTAAGAGTGCCGGGTTCATTAAAGCGTAGCTGGCATCAGCGCGCCTGGACCATAACCGATACCCGTGGGACCCAACCGCAGCAACTTAACCCGAAATTAAATCAAAGAGGGGCTTAACCAATCAGGCCGAGTGCTATCATTGAATCGGCAAAGGAACACTAAAATTACTTCTTGATGCGGAGAAACGAAGATTCATCGTAAAAGTGGGGTGGGGTCGGGGGCAGGGTTGTCTGAACGGTTTTCCGTGTTCGCAGACGGCCGCGCGGGCGATCACGCCTCACGTACTGGACGCACAGGCTAGCTCCTAATGCCGTGTTTAAACATGAAAAACAGTTTCGGTGATGCTGTGAATGTTGGGCTCGCGTATTTTCAGGTGAGGTTTTCATCTGATTGCATTTTACCGGATGGTTGTAACGGCCTCACTTGAGAGATCGCGAGTAATGTACGATGTTACCCTGTCTGAGCCGTTTGGTTTTTGGCTTCAAATATTGGTAAGGGCACTCATTTTTCTGATGGGCACAAATCAGTTTACAACATATGCCTGATTAAAGTTCAGAAATACAAATTTTAATAATTTTTAAGAAAAAAAAACCGCCTTCCTTTGGGGAAGGCGGTTAAAAATGTAGGTATCCTGACATCGATGTCACATCGACGACTGCAAGAACTGCGTCGCCAGCCTTTAAGGGCTCTTATATGTATAAAATGTAAGAATGAAATTAAATAATATCTTTACAGATTTCAACTTCAAATTGATACTAAACAAATAAAAAATAAAAAAGTCTAGGTATACTCGTACTTACCGAGTAAATTTGTTTAATTTTTTTTAGGCTTACGAATTAGAAAACATGGGCCAACCCAGGTCCTACACATGTAAATGAATATTATTTAAATTAGTCCCACTTTCATAATTAACAGAAAGCCCCGGTCGTAGGTAGCTACAAAAAGACAAAAGGGTCCCGCAATTTACGCCGGGCGGCGTCTGGCGCGCCACCTGGGTCGTGTCTCCTTTTACTTTATCCCGTAAAGATTAAGTCCCCCGAATTTCACCGCATACGTGGCGCCCCCGCCGTGAAGTGAGTCATTTGGCCCCTGTTTACTAGATTAGGGGATTTTTTTCGCATCACTTTTCTGCGATGTGTCCCTGCCGCCTATTTAGCAGTCTCATAACTGCCACGGATTTGTTTTTTATACCTACATTTGCGTATAATGTTTCAAGCTTATTTTGTTTATTGTATTTATAATATAGCGAATCATTTCAAATGACATTCGAATGTTAATAAATCGGAATGTACGATTGATTTTGGCGAATTTCACGTGCCCACACAAACGAGGACACGGGGAGGGTAGTCGTAAAACGGGCCGCACATTTGTACCAAAACACAAGGTCACTCCGGAATATCTCTCGGGATTGAAAAATACCTTTGCTTCGCTTTTCGTAGTGGAATATGTTTTAGGTTTCCTTTACAAACAAATATTTTTATTACTTTAGCAAAGGAAACTACTTTTAAAGCATACTGAAAGGAGTTCATAATTGTATCTGATTACTTTTTATTATATTCAGTAATTATTTTCTAATAAAACATTTCAAAGTAAATACTATTTATAATTTTAAGGTTCCACACCCACCTAACAAAAAACAAAAACTTATGAGGAATTGAAGATCATCATTACTTTCGTTTTTCACATCCAATTTGCTTTGAAGCTACTGGTTAAATTAAGTTTAAATGTAAATAAGTAAGTTGTTCAATGATAAAATAATAATGTAAATAACTAAATTAGGTAAGTTTTAGTTTGTTATTTAGTTTTATTTATAGGTTTAATTTTAGTTTTCATGTTGTTGTTTTAGTTCTTACTAGTTTATATGATTTTGTGTTAAATAAAGTAAATATGGTCTAATAACTTAAGGTTCATTGTTAAAATAAATTATAAACTTGGCACACATATGTTTAGGGGAATTTAAAATAAAAGATAGAAACTAAATTATAGGCGTAAAAATGTTGTACACAAAACACAGCTTTATCTACATAATTATGAAAAAATAAAAAAAAAATAAAAATCTATAAGAAAAATAAATGCGTGACGTGAGTCGATCATAATAAAACCATAATAATCATATGCAGGTATACTTGCATTTGACCGGTTTTGATTGGTTTCTGCAACAATTTTAATATTGAACTATGTATTCACAAGTTGAAATCATCGTACTTACGACTAAGACGTTCACATACGCGAACCACCAGCATCCTCATCTCAATTACCCCACACGAACCTACCCTCCGCGTCGGCGAGTCATAGGCGGCGTCGCAAACAAATCAACTCAATAATCCCACAGGACAATGCACTGTCAACACAAGATGGAATATAAAAACGAGCAAGTGACGGCCCACGGCCGCGTCACATATTTACACCCAACGACCCGAGATAAATAATGCAAGTGAACAGAGGAACCGAATAAAAGTTACCGGGAAAACAAGAACTTTTACAACATCAGAAACTTTTTAATAACCTGTCCGAAATATATTTTCATTTATGCTGCTACTTGACTCCATTTTCCAAGGCAGGTAAGAAATTATTATCTTAATAAATGGTTTTGTTCGACTTTCTACTCGTTTTTGTTAGGTACTTAACTGGACTCAATATTTTCGTAAGACAGTCTGCGATGATTCATACGTTTTCCTATCAATACAATAATACAATGCAATACAATACTCTTTATTGCACACCTCACATAGTTTACAAGTAATGCACAAGAAACAAAAACAAATTAAACAGAGGTAACAACAGGCGGTCTTATCAATGTATGAATCTAAAGGCTATCTAACATATTCAGCGCAAGTGACCTGATATAGGTATCTGGTTCTCTGTTCGTAGGTTTTCTGTTACCTTTACTCATTTTTCCAGTTACGCTCATAGCCCTCGCTGGTGATTCTTATTTACAGATGTTAAAGTGTCAAAATGTAAAAGTGTCGAACGAGTCGAAAGTGTCGAGAGATCAGCCTGATCTAAAGCAGCATGAAATATTATTTCAATAGGAATTTTATGTCGTACTTTTAAACCGGGCTCCGTCTTAGAAAAATCTTGTCACGACACGCGGTAGTATAGTGGGGTTCACCACTTTGGCAAAGGCAAAGCAAAGTGGTGAAAGATAAATTTAGTCTTAAATCGTTATACAATAAATAGCCACAAAACTAAAATTATCTATAACTCGTTGTTAAATTCTGAAGAAAAAGTTCATACATTACAAGCTTTGAAGATCAGAATCTAATTTAAAATTGGGTGTATTTATTCATACCAATTCATGATATGTTTACTTAGATTTTGCCTAGCGATATTCTTCATCTCTTAAACGGTTGTAGTTTTATTTCCAAAAATCCCCTCCGAAATTCAAACCTAATCCTTGTTATTACATGCTCCAAATTGTTGAAGCTCCATCGGTCCTTAAGGAGTAAAAATATAAAACAGTCGCAAGCTCTAAACACCCTCTCAGATCAGCGTGCCCCAAATCCAATCAGCTATTGAATTAACCCGGTCCGTGTGACGAGAATACGGATTCGCCCTATCCTCACGTCAAATGTTTATCTTTCATCTAGCAGAGCGTTAATGTAAGTGCGAGTACAGCGTGTAATGGGGGGCGCCGGGTCTGCTGAGCGGGCCGGGCTCGGCTATTAGGTGACAACCCTGGTGAAACGGTAATGACGGGGCTCGCTTTTTCGTTGTCTAATGTGACTATAAGTACTCATATACACATACTCACGTACATATTTACGTTTAGTATTTTTATTATTTTTAAAATGTAATTTGGACTGTGAGTTCTTTTACAAGACAGTTCCTACATTTGCCAAGTTGTTATACTTTTGGCACCACGGTAATTATTTCGAACGTGGTGCAACTCGACACCATATTAGAACTATATCATTCGCAGCCTTGAGCCTCTAGTTAGGTTTGAAAAAAGCGTGTATCAAATAAATATTATATGATTAGTTTAAGCCATCACCCCTACCTACCAAAACGTTATAAGTACTCTTGGGTCGACGACACGTTCGTTTTTGGTCACGTTCCTAAATTTGTCTGATTCTGCTTTCGTCAGCCATTCTTCATTCGTCAACTTAGTCTGCAGTCATTATCCTCATTGACCATAGTTAGTTGTTGGCTTTTTTTCTTATTTCGACTCAATCGTTTTTCGTCATTTCGTATTTGGTATTCCAAGTTGGTACCGACCTAAGACTACGAAAAACCACGAAAAGCAGACTTAACAGCGAACATGCCGTAAAAATATTTATGAGGAGTAAAGAACGAGACGGATTAAGATAAAGATGAACAACGAAACTGACCGTATGGACTAAGAACCCAGAGCCGCCAGAGGTCTGGTAGCTCTGGGCTCTTAGTCCAGTAGTTGAGAAAGACCATCGACGATGGTGACGAATAAAGAATGGCTGACGAAAGCAGAATCGGACAAATTTAGGAACGTGACGAAAAACGAACGCGTCAATCCAAGAGTATACCACCAAAACGTACTTGTGTCGCAGCGGCAGCGCTACAATGCGTAGCAATCACCGTAGCGCGTAGCATATTGCATAGCACCACTATTTCTACATAAATGCAAATAAAATAAGCGTTTTCTGATTTTATTAGTTCAGATCCATTTAATTCATAACGTGATACCATGTTTAAAAATATTTTAAGCGGGTTAATCACGTATTAAGTCGACATAACGCTCGACATGTTTCGATCCATTTTCGAGATTTAATAAGTGAGTAACCCGCTTAAAATATTTTTAAATATGTCTGTGTCTCACGGGAGTTGTATTGTGATATCGTGTGTTCAAAATTGCACATAGTTTTTTTTAATAATGGGTAGGACATATTTGACCCTCTAGCCTAGTATCTAAGTTATTCTGTGCTCTTTCGTTACCAGTCCCGCGTAAATTTTGAAACGCGCCCCACATGGCAAATACGAAATCTAATATCTTCTCCCGTTGTATCAAAACAGCACGATCGAAGCAAAGAAACCTCTGCGGACAATATTTTCCTACTCTCCGCCGTATCAGTTTATTCAAATGCCCCATGTTGGACCCGCGCTCGAAAAATCAACCTGCATAACATTATATACATTCAAATTCTTCCGCTCCTAAGCACCATGATATTATTCTATGAATAAATCCTATTCGTTATAGCTTTTGAAGTTGATACGCTTATTTTTGAAAGGGGAAGTGTTTAGTTTTAGGTTTTTAAGGTATATTCGAGTTTCATCCAACGTTTTAATCTAAATAGTTTCCAATACAAAGGCCACACATTTTCCACACCATAAACCTACTTCTTATACTTATTACTTTTTCTTAATCGGAACACGATACAGAGTGCCCTTTAATGTATACATACCTACTACCTTTGTTACACCTTTGTACAACAGGTTCTGCATAATAAGCCTATGTCACGGGAATACAATTTCTTGCTGGTACAGTTTTTAGTCCAATACCTTCCAAGTCCAATTCCTTGAATATTCCATATTCAATCGTCAAAGTTGCACAAAAATATTATTTTGATATTTTGCCAAAAAAATACTTTTCACCTCACTAGTTCGGAAAGGACTTTTTTATTCTTTAAAAACAGATAGCAAAATCGCATTTTATCCACAAGAGTGCAAAGAATATTTGAAATCCGGTCGTGTCATTAGTTACTTTTTAGGGTTCCGTAGTCAACTAGGAACCCTTATAGTTTCGCCATGTCTGTCTGTCCGTCCGTCCGTCCGTCCGTCCGTCCGTCCGTCCGTTCGTCCGTCCGTCCGCGGATAATCTCAGTAACCGTTAGCACTAGAAAGCTGAAATTTGGTCCCAATATGTATATCAATCACGCCAACAAAGTGCAAAAATAAAAAATGGAAAAAAATGTTTTAATAGGGTACCCCCCCCCTACATGTAAAGTGGAGGCTGATTTTTTTTTTCATTCCAACCCCAACGTGTGATATATTGTTGGATAGGTATTTAAAAATGAATAAGGGTTTACTAAGATCGTTTTTTGATAATATTAATATTTTCGGAAATAATCGCTCCTGAAGGAAAAAAAAGTGCGTCCCCCCCCCTCTAACTTTTGAACAATATGTTTAAAAATTATGAAAAAAATCACAAAAGTAGAACTTTATAAAGACTTTCCAGGAAAATTGTTTTGAACTTGATAGGTTCAGTAGTTTTTGAGAAAAATACGGAAAACTACGGAACCCTGCACTAAGCGTGGCCCGACACGCTCTTGGCCGGTTTTTTTAAATATAATTTCTTGTAAAGGCATGTCCCAATTTTCTCCCTGTGCAATGTGCATAGAAATATGCTTAAATTGTCTTAACAAATCATGTGATGCGAACGTAAAAATAATGTCATATCGATTTGTATCCGACTAAAAACATAAAATTCAAACAATTTTATAATATGATTTCACCATAAGACACTTGAAATCGTACAAGAAATTGTATTTTTGACTCTTCCATTGTACTTATTCAGAACGCACCTTAAGTAACATCGCAATCTCAAAACGCGTGAAACGGAACGCACCCAAATAGATTTTTCTTCTTGAAATTTTTGTGGTGTCGGTCGGTGCTTCGTGGAAATTGTAATAAACGCAAATTGACTTATTTCTGTGCAATTATGTTCCAGTTGTTTTTATTGCGTGTTTCCTCGCTTTAGTGAGGTGAAAAGTTATAATATATTTTAACTCGTGTGTATTGCAACACTCTACGCTCAGGATTCTATTTTTGAACTACTCGCTTAGCTCATGATTCTATTTTCAACCATAGATTCCATTCGAGCTTATTCGAGTGCCCGACTGCGCGCACCAACTTACTAGCCAACGCTCCTACTGTCAGGGCAATATCAATACTTAATGAAGTGTCCACCAAAATAGATTTATTTACATGTACACTGACTGAATTCACAGAAGTTACAAGCCGGCAATTGTGTGGCTTGCCTAATAAATAAAACTTAGTTAATTAAGTTCTTATTATAGATGTGCTTTTATATGTACATATTACGTGTTGGGCTGTAGTCTGTAAGTTTTATGTACAATGTTATTGTAATAAAAAAAATAAAAAAAATAAAATAAAATAAAATTCGCTCGCTCGTAGTTCAACCCTAGAATCCATTAGCTAGTTCGTGTCGCAATTCCACACTCGGTTAAAATAAAACTTTGCTCCCTTGTATAACAAATAACTATTTTACGTTGACAGAAATAGGCGGCGTCATAAAATTATATCGAAATAACAGCATAAGCTATATACGGCACCGGCCACATCAAAGTGGCCTCATACGACTACCGCCTTCAAAAGCAAAATTTTATTTGCGACATTTACATATTTATTGGCATGCTAGGACACCGCATGTTGTCTTCGTCCTGAAACGTAAGTGATTTTCAATTTTCTGATGTGTATTTTATTATCTGATTTTATGTGTGTTCAATGTGACTACAGAAACCGGCTTACCATAAGAAAAACGTTACAGGCACGTTCAGTCGCCCACGGAAGGCTTTCATTATATGAGGGGATTTTTCATTGCGAGAATAAGTTATTTTATGACGACACTTAAAGCGAAGTTGAATTTCAAATTATAGAAGTTCCGCAATGTTGTCTTCTTCCAGCTCTCGCTTGATGATTGATGATTGAATTTCAATTAGAATGGTACCTGAGTTGTAGTACTATGTTAACATATTATTCTTACCAAAGATATACAGAGTGGGGCCTGTAACAAAAGCAAAAAATTAAACTGTAGGCTATTCTCCTTATAGTGATCAACATTTGTTCAGCGACTTTTAAAAATAACTTGTATTTTGATTTTTATCACCCTTAGTTTTTTCTAAGAGGTAATGTATTGCGAATTCTGATAAGTGTAAAGTGTGACTGACAACGTCAATGACAACATTAATGGCGTCCATTGAAGCTAATATTTATTTTGTATGAAAGTTAGAAAATTACAGACTTTATGATTTTGTAAAGTCGCTAAACAAATGTTGGTCAGTTTAAGGAGTACAGCCTACAGTTTAATTTTTTGCTTTTGTTACAGGCCCCACCCTGTATGTAACTCCATATAGACAGCTACAGTCTAAGAAAAAAACGTACCTCAGAACCATATAGAAGAAGGTACGGTCGCCTAGATGGCGTTACACCTTTGGGGGACGCTCGGCTAGATGGCGCTAATATTAATACTTGACATTTTAACACACATCAAGCTACGAATATGGGCCAAATTGTGAAAACTGAGGTTCTAAATTTTAAAGCTTGTGTCGAGAGATGGCAGACTATGCACTGTGATGTGATTACATATTTTACTTTGACAGTAACTCTCTATAATACTCGATCCTCTTTGTTCTTACTAAGGACTCTTTATTATTTCAAGTTTAAGAATACAAAACTGCCAGTGATCGTGTTCTTGTTAGTTGCATGATGCTAGTTTTTTGTTGGATTCGTATTAGTGTTATGATATAATGATATTAGTTATGCTAAGCACTGTGCTCACAGACTGTAACAGTCGGTGCTCTAACATAGTAAGCTAGTATGGCGACATGTAAAATGGGGCACTTGCGCTCGTTATGCAGATTTTAAATATTGCTTGTATTAACAAGCAATATTGGTATTAACCAAGCACTACGTTAGGATTTTTTAAGTTCAAGTTCGCAGGTAAGTAAGTATTTTTTCTCAAACATGGTATGAAATATTGATGTTATGTGCCTTATAATTGGCAGCGAAGTATGACGTTGCAGGTGCGGCTAGGACGATTGATAGATAATGGAATTTCATACAAACCTTGCAGGCCAAGGCCGGCAAAGTCTTCTTTTTTAATTTCCAAACACAGATAATTGTGACATAACATCCAGGTATTTAGCCAATTAAAAAAAAAAACTATAAGGGGCTTTATAGACGTGCCGACTGCAACTGGTACGGGCCCTAGACAATATTTGATTTTGGGTGCGTTTTCATAGAAAAAATTTTTTTTTCATTTTTTTTATGATTTTTTTTTTATTTTTTGTTTTTTTATAGGCGTATACGGGGCATTAAAGGGGAACGAAAATTATTTTTGCGCTACGACGCACCGTTTAGGAGATACAGCCATCCAAAGTTACTATTTTCAGTAGACTTTATTTATTTCATACCATGTTTGAGAAAAGCACTACACATACCTCGGCGGGAAATTTGTCCCGGCCTCTGTAGTAAAGTACTATTGCTGTACAAATACAAATACGAATAAAATAAATGTTGCTTGCGGTAATTACATATTTATTATATGAATAGTTTCACTATCTGTAGGTCGGTTATCGCACCACCGCGCATGTTTTGGTGGTTCGTGATTGATTCCACTGTAATTTCCATACTCGTGCTCTGCTCATATTAGCCACTTTATTCACCCACCAGTTTTCTGTTGATCTGCCCCTCCCCTCGATCGCCTAAACAACCAGACAATGGCAGGGTAGGGTAATAAGTTCTGCGAGGCCACGTCGCCTGGTCGAGTTTTATAGAGACTACACAATTGTACGGCGGGCGACCTCGCGGCGCCTGCCGAGTCACGCACATGCTTTATATCTTTTGCAAAGCCTTAAAATCTGGTACTAGGCAGGAAGGACATTAAAATGCCTGAACTAACAAATATTTATTTTTATTCTTATTCCAGTTTATTGCGTAGTTAAATAAATAGGCATTTCGTATTACTAAAAGTAGATATAAATACAGTTTCATTATCAGCACTAACCATATCCATGTCGATTTAGCATTCTTGTTGATTATAATTAATGAACTTAATTACAGATGTTATTTTGGGCTTTCGCATAATAATAACCTTATTACATACATACATACATACATACATACAATCACGCCTGTATTCCATTAAGCGGTAGGCAGAGTACATGAAACTACTAAAGCTTCAGTGCCACTCTTGGCAAGTAAGGGGTTGAAAGAAAATGAAACTGTGACATTGCAGTGACAGGTTGCCAGCCTCTCGCCGACGCCACAATTTAACCCATATCCCACAGTCGCCTTCTACGACACCCACGGGAAGAAAGGGGGTGGCGAAATTCTTAACCCGTCACCACACAGGCAACCTTATTACAATTAAAGCATAAATACCTTTTTGGCTAGGAAAGTAAAATATTTTCAAATAGTGTTGACCTATGTATGTATACATCAATCAAAGAGGGAAACTCCTCGTGAATGATGCCTCCAGATATATTTTATCTATTGTTTTGAGTACGTAATCAAGTTGATAGATAGCCGTACGCACGTGCTCTCCATAGTGAGACTCCTAACGACTAGTGACCAATTAAAACGAAGGCGGACAAGTCTCCGTGTATTATGGACGCATGGCCAACCAGAGTAGGCTGCGATGACAAACGCTGCGTTCAAAACGCTAGTTAACGCCAATTTAATATAATTAAAATAATCTTACCTTTTCGTGCTGACAAACTAACATAGAAAGGACGCTTATTGTTGTTATTTGTCAACGTACTGGAATTCATTTAGATCAAGTAACGTCAAGAGTGGCATCCGCTTTATCTGTTTGCCATAAAATTGGTGTGTTATTTTTAGCCGCGCGACATCCTCGGACTATTTTAATACAATTATATCCAACTCTATTGTAACAACTAGGTACCAATGACTCATGAAAAAATAACATTCTACATTATCAGATGGTGTTTTAAAACAATAATTTCTAAATTACTCTACAGTTCAATACTGATTTGACAACATTAATTATTCCTTAATTAAGTTTTAAGACGAAAGATATTGCGAAAAACTAACTAGTATGGCTATGTGATCCAAAAAAATCTTTAAAATTGTGGTAGCGTTGTCGACTGTTTCTTCTAAATCGTAACCAATCAGAACGAAATTTGAGATTCTGAATAATAATGAAATAATCACATCATACCTTTTTTGCGGCTAATAATCAATTAGAACGTTTTTGGATTTTTTTAGGAAAAAGCTCAACAGTCCGACAAAAATAATAAGTGTTGCTTACTTAATCTGTGTTGAAAAAGCTCTAGCTTCAAAAACAAGGAAAGAAACTGTCCTGACCGTTTGTATGAGGAATTGACCCCTTCTGTTTTATCTCAATCATCTAGACGCCGCGTTTCAAGCGCCCGTCTGCTCCAATCCTAATAACGCGTAGGGTGACAAGCAAGTGCCAACAGATATTGTCCTCAATTTGTTTGGGGGCAAGTCTCTGCTTAGGATTCTCGCGACGTCGAGCCGGGCTTATGAACACCACCAATAAGAACAACAAAGTTGAGGATGTCAGCCGATTAGCCCACAGTCACGTTATCATCCTTTTTTCACCAAGTAAATATATTTTCTTTACAAATATGGTAGTTGCTTGCCGCATATTGTTTAGATGTACGAGACAGATTAGGTACTAGATTAACGGATCAATTTGTTCAATGTAAGGAATACATTGCGGACTAGTCGACGTCACTTGGCAGTAAACTATGAAACTTTACATAGGGTACAGGGGGGGTGACAATTTCGATTGCCCTGACTGATATTTAAATTACCCTCAAAAAATTAAAATATTTTCCATGTTTTAAATTATTAACTAAACTAAATTGCTATATGTGTCCACTCGTCCCATATGGCACACGTGTTCAGATGTCACATATGGCACTCTAGATAAATAGTGTAAAACATGCAAAATATTTCGATTAGGTAGTTCAAATTGTCCGCCAGTCGATATTGTCCCCCTGGACAAACAAAGTGTAGCAAACACTATCAAAGTAAAAGATGGTTTGTTGCAAACATCCCTTAGCCAAACTGGGTTACGTTAGTCCTTATGTAACATATAGAAGAAAGTAGAAACATTTTTAATACAATGTAGGTAACTAAGCAGTCTTGGTAGCCTATACCTGGGTGGCTAGCCGAATGGCACAATCGCTCACGAAACGCTCACGAAACGAAGCGCTAGTAGATATCTATCTCTATCGCGCTTGCGTATTGGCGCGACAGAGCCAGCGGCGTATCGCTTTCGTTTGGCGTCGGAGAAATGCCATTCGGCTACGGGGCCAGTAACTGCAGAAGTGTTTGGTACCTTTTATTTTTATTAGCCGCAATATATAAAAATAACCACTAAACTTTTTGTGTGATCTATGGTATGTTTGCTACGCTATACATCTGAGCAGCTAGCAGCATTAGTATATATTATTTGTTTAACAAAACTCTTTAAATTAAATCACGAAAGTAAGTGGCAGGTGACGTAAGTGGAATAATTCGTTAGTAAAACCTGTTTACCTACTAGTCTTGTTGCAATACAAATGTCACTGACAGTGTCAATACTGACAAATACGCTTATGTAACATATTTTCCATGCACTTCGCTCGTCCTGATAGTATATCTAGCGCAAGCAAGATAATAATGGAGTTAATTCAAATCCTCGTTCTCTTCTCCCGAATTTTCTCATCTTGAGTAAGTAGGTGTTTACATAATATTAACCATACAGCTCAAGAGAATGTAAGAAATACTAAAACTTGCAGTGTTCGTGTGATCAGGAGAGTGAAGATTTTAGGTGCACTAGATATTCTGCAAAATTTGCTTTTGACGTGAGAGAAGGCGGCACCAGGGAGGGTGGTAAGCCTTATTTGAGGCAGCGCACGTGACGAGAAACTGGAAACGCGACTTGTATGTCGACTCGCGTCGCCCGAATTCTCATCAAGTCATTTCGCGACAATGTATTTGCAATCCCGGAGTGGAATCAACCGGAAGTTTGCTAATATAACCTACAATATTGCGCCTACCTACTTATTATAACTTGATCTGTGGGGATGATCCTAAATTGCTTTCGGTGTCTTGCCTTGTTGTTGCATATATAGTTGGTATTAGATTTAATACCTACTTCTCGAGAGTAAGACGGTAAATTCTCGGACTTCATTGCTTTCATGAACACTATTATTTAAACTCTTGACTTAACTTGAGCTAGCTGAAAGCTTGGGGAAGGGTCCTGAAACGAAAAAAAACATACGTCTAATAAAGATTAATAGAACAGATCGCAAAGAATTTGCATTAACTACTAAAACAACTAAGCATGAAAAGTCGATTCGACACCTGTTCGACGGGGGGTTTACGTTATCTATAGGGATAAAAAGCGCGCCGGTAACGTGCTGGATGCTCGGAGCCGGCTGCTGTCCTCGCGAATCATTAATTTTAATTCGTACCCCGTGACGCCGCTCTAATGAATTATTGGGTATCGCTGGAGTGGCCCCCCGATCCACCCCATGGACTTCCTACAGTTTTTCTTTGGGACTTAGTATAATGTGAAAAAATGCTGCGCGAACTCGCTGCATACTAATTACTTGTTGTGTAACGCGAGGCGGCCCACCGGAACTTCGTGGCGCGGGACAAGATTAACAACTTTTGCCTCCGATCGTGATGCCACTGTCGATTTTTAAAAGCTCTCACCTCACTCTTAATCTTTTACTTCTTAAGCCCAGAAAGGTTTGGGCCACATTTTATCGAAAGTAAGAAAATTGAAAGTAAAAATTCTAGTCACAAAGATCTAAGAGCTGCGTCCGTTTATTATGCGGCAATTTTGAGACACAAAAATAATCGAGGCTTATTTTTATGCCAAATGTGATTCAGCGAATGGACATTCGAAATGGCAAGTGCATACAAAAATGAGATCACAGGTTCCCCGTCTTGTTGTGGAACAGTTTTATTGAGATGGAATAACATAAACAATGCGCCTGGAGAAGTCGCGACGCTCGCGCTGGGAACCGTCCCACCGGCCCGTCGCGTATTGTATTGTATACGTGCGAACGCGCGGTGTCCGCGAGCCAGGGGCAAGGAAACTTGTATTTTTTAAACTTTTGCCTACTCGTAAACTGGGGGCAGGAAAGTTACAATTGTATCCCTCCACCGCCCCCTTCAATATGTGACCTGCTTATTTATTGGAGAGGCGTCGGCGGAGTTCTCAGACAATATGTCGCGAACTACCCGAGCAAACGCACACGAAGCGAACAACTTAAACAAAACACAATTTACCCCTACAGAGAAAGTGAACTATTTGATTTATACTTAACTTCAAGTTTACCGTTCTCTGCAAGGTGAGTCTTAGTTGTGACTTAGACTTGGGCTTAAAGAAAAAAGCTCGCCCTTAGTTAGTGATGAGCGAGTAAGGCAGCACGGCTACTACGTCGACTAGTCTAGCTGCCCGTTCAGTATTCAGAGCGCAGTCGTCATTAGCCGAGCCAGACGTTGGATTTCCCAAAAGGTGGCGGCTCGAGGTACTACCATAGCCAACTGAATAATGATGATGTGAGATGCGATATGTACTATAGGTACTTATTTAACGACCACTGTAATACACAGAACTAAACATTTCTTGTATGTGTCTCTACAACTCACATTTTAAGAGTATCTAAGTTTCAAGATTTGTTATTTTACTTTACCATAAAATCGTCTAAGATTTAAAATTGCTTAAGCGGAAACAGCGCGTAAAAATATACCTATCGAAACCAAAACGCCTTACGCATTTAACTTTCGTCGTTGTTTTACTCAATGTTGGAATTTAAATACAGAATCCATTTTGTGTTCAAATGAGTTTTCGGAATAGCCAATTAGTTGTTAGCGCCCGGCCGCCCTCGTTCGCTTTCATTAGGCTATATAGTTCCCAAAATATCTGGGCCCCTCACAAATATATCTTTCCTTTGGTTTTCTTTTAGCACGCGGGTTGAGCGAACGGTAAGACAAACTGTTTGAAATTTAGCTCTGTTATTTCTCAAAGAATAAGAGGATCAAGAGGCAAATGACATTTTGAAACAGACGAACAGTAATTAAATATTTTTCATTTGCAAAATAATATAGCTCGGAAGTAAACTAAAATAAGTTGATCTGAAGATTCCGAAGTAGCAGTACCTAGTATTTAGACTTACCTATGGGTACATATTGTTTCGTTGGTAATCAATCAATCAATCAATCAATCATTTATTGATAACAGGAGTTACACGTCATTTTAACATTTTCTGCTTACTTAATTTAACATAGGTACATAGTAAACAAGACCAACATAAATAATAATAAGGAAATCAATAAAGGAGAATAGTAACTACAATAATCATCAATTATTCACTTAATAATAACATTAGATAGGTACATTATAGGGAGATACTGTCGAATTAGATTCTTGCAAATCATATAATTGTGCAATTAAATTATAAAATATAAGTTTTAGCAATATTGAATGTCATAGGCAATTGGAATATACATAGCTACTAGTCATTTGGGTTTAGGAATTCATCTACCGAGTAGAAAGCTTTCTCTATTAAGTATTTCTTGAGTTTGGTTGTAAACATGGTGTCAGACATTTCAACTACTTTTAAGTCATTGGGTAACTTGTTGTAAATTTTGGGACCTGTGTACCACACACACTGCTCTGATTTTTTCAGTCTGTGTCTATTCGGCAGAATGTTATAGCCATGACGATAGTTTGGACCACGCATTCTGAATTCTTCGAGGTTCCTACGCACCACTTTTGCTACCTCAAATATATAGAGACCTGGAAAGGTTATTATCCTTAGAGACCGGAAAATATCACGGGCAGGCGTATTCCAGGGCACCCTAGCCATTATTCTAATCACTCTTTTTTGGAGAATAAATACCCTTTGCCTATCAGCCGCCTGTCCCCACATGTCAATTCCATAAGTGATGATTGAATGAAAATAAGCAAAATAAGCATTTCTTACGCAATCGTTGTCGAGCATTTTTGTTAGGCGTGAGATGGCGAAACAAGCTTTACCTAATCTTTTGCACAGTTCATCAATATGGTCATTCCACTTTAAGCCAGAGTCCAAAATGAAACCCAGGTATTTTGCCTTCTCGACTCTAGGAACGGTGATATTATCCAATTCAATTTTAAGTGTTTGTAGTGGAATACCCCTAAGGTTGATTTGAAGAACGTTCGTCTTATCCAAATTAAGTTGCATACCGTTAACCGTAAACCAATTCCTTACATCCATAAGTAAGGCATTCACTTTGCACTGAAGTTCCGTGAAATTTGCCCCAGAAACAACAAAAGCGCTATCATCCGCATATGCTATCAGTTGACCATAGGATGTGCATGCAGATAGATCATTCACTAATGTTATGAACAAAATATTGCCAATAACGGAGCCTTGTGGCACCGAAGTAGCGTCAAGTGACTGGCAATTGGATTTTCCTTTAATGCCATCAATATCTATTTCACAGGATTGTTTCCTACTGTAAAGAAATGCTTCGAAGACTTTTAGGAAAGTACCACGAATACCATAGTGATGCAACTTTCTCAAAATAAGTGCATGGTCAACCAGGTCAAATGCCTTCGAAAGGTCGCATAATACGACTGCAACTTTTAACCCTACCTCTTGCTTATCAAAAATTATTTTTATTAATTTTCTAGTTGCGTCTACTGTCGATTTATGAGTTTGATACGCATACTGTTCCTTAGCCAATAAGCCCTTACTGATGAAATGCTTTACAAGTCGGTTGGCAAGGCCTAACTCAAAGATCTTTGATAACGCAGGTATTATCGATATAGGACGGTAATTTTTAAATTCCGACTTGTCTCCTTTGCCTTTATATACAGGCACAACTTTAATACTCTTCAGTTTTTCAGGATAACATCCATGTTTTATGCATAAGTTAATATTATGACATATTACATCTATAAATGAAGGAGGCAATTGACGTAGAATGCTCGTAGGTACTTCATAGATATCCCTGGTAGGTTTTGGTTTAATTTGTTTCAGAAGTTTATAAATTTCACTAATCGAGAAAGGCTCTATAACTGCACTATCCTCTACCTCAGGTCTGAATGCTTTTAGTAGGTGCATCGCCAGTGGTATGTCTGGTTGCTTCTGGGCGTGCTTGACTGAATTAATAAAGAATTCGTTAATTTCAGTCGCTAATGTGTCAGGTTCAGAAGTCTCAAAGAATATATTTTTAACATTGGTTGCACTAGTTTCATAACGGATTATATCCCATACTGCTTTACCCTTATTATTTGATTTACTTAATTCATTTTTATAGTAACTACTGCGTTTGTAAATAATAAGTTTATTATACAACTCTTCAAACTCGTCTCTAAAGTTAACAAGGGGAACATTATTTGAAAATGTTTTACACAGGCGTTGTATATCCTCTAGTATATATTTTTTAGAAATGATCTCTTCAGAGACCCATCTCTTGTCTATCTTAGTTTTTGGGTATTTACATTTAGGAAATGCTTGCTGGAATGCATGAATAAATACATTTATTGTCAAATCCATTATCTGATCTGGTTGATTTCCCGATGTGATGATTTTACTCCAGTCATAATTATCTATGAATTCATAGAAATTGCCTAACTTAGACGGAGTTATGCGTCTCATTTCAACCATTGTTGCACAGTTTGATTCTTTAGCCTGGTAGTTAATAGATATCAGCTGCCCATCATGATCGGAAATGCCGCTCTTTACTGGTACAAAATCAATATTATCCATATTAGAGTAAGCATGATCTAGACATGACCCATCTGAGAGGCTCATATACCTTGTTGGACACACAACTATAGGATTAAGATTTGAACAGTTCATAATGTCCAAAAGCTTATCTTTGTTAGGACTCTTTTGTAATAAATCAATATTAAAATCTCCCACAATTAATATGTTACCATTACCAATTTTTTGGTCGCTATCTATTATGTTTAAAAGTATTGATAATCTTTCAAAAAATAAATGTATGTCACCCGCTGGAGGCCTATATATGCATACCACGGTTAGTTTATATTCATCCACCGTAACTGTTTGTAGAATGGTCTCTAATTGGTAGACCTTATTACCAAGGCATCTAATGTTCTGATGGAATACATTAAGCACAATTTTTGATCTAGTGTTTATATCAGGCTTTGATTTACTAACTATGTTATTAGTTTTGTTACAGTTATTTGTGGAAAATTTTGACTGTTGTAAAAATACTCATTTACATTTATTAACACATTGTTTACATATTGAGCTAGTTTGTATTTCCCCCTCCAGTTAAGATAATCACCATTTATCTTATAATCATTTTCTTCAAAGTTCATATTGGAGTTCATGAGATATAAGTTTGGAGTTTTTTTTATTTTTTTATGCAGAGCTAAGTTGAACTTCTTTACAAAATGATTATAGTCATAAGAATGCTCATTTATACTATACGGGATGTCACATATTACAACATTTGTGTGTGATGCTTGTTCTAAAACTTCATTTAAGAGGGTTATGGATTTTTGAATAGGAGTTACATTATAGTCACTAGAACCACACATTATTATAACACAGTCACATTTCTTAAAGTCCGCTATTTTCTCCTTAATGTTTAGTAGAATTCGATCTGTTGTCCCATTTTTTATTACGTCTGCAGTCGCATCATAGTCGTTTTTCCTCCTTTTCATTAATGGCAACAATAGGTCCGAGCCATGGGTATCCGATAATAGTAGCAACTTTGGTTTGTGGGTTGGCTGATTTTTACGGGAATCCCCGACATCCTTGTCCATTTTCTTAAGGTTTGTTGACGGTATGTGGTTAATGTTGGACGATGTTTTTACAGTAGAATCATTTAATTTTTTTTTAGTCAGTGTCGATAGCGATTTTTTAATATATGATAGTGTTCTACCTGTTTCCTTTTCGGTTTTCTGTTTTATTAGTATATTCTCACTTAGTATCTTATTTATCTTTTTTTTCAGAAACACGATTTTTTTCTTAAGTTTCCATATATCTTGTTCTAGTAGGCTTATTTTTATTTTCTCCGCCTCACTGGCGGCCGTTGATTTTAGTTTCTTTTGTGGTGTGCGTTTTCTTGGGGTGTCTTCAATAAGTAGTTTATTATAAATGCTATGTTTTTTCTGATAGTCGTCAATTTGTTTTTTTAACTGATGATTTTCGGTGTTTAATCGTTCAATTTCATTATGTGCACTAGAAAGTTCGGTATTTGCATTATCAAGTTGATCCCTTAACTCAGATATCTCCGAGTTTTCAAAGCGCGAGACATTTGGCAAACTCTGGGGGCTGTCTTCCGTAAGAGATGAATTTGAGTGCTCTTCATGTTGTACGCAACTGGGGAGGTTTTCAGTGGAAGTAGTTTTAGTTAAAGGGGATTAAGCTTTATCTGTGCAGCATTCCACCTTATTTACTTTTGTTTTGAATGCATCCTTTTTTTTTTGTTTGATGTTTGAACATTGCCGGCATTTCCATGATTCTTTTTTTTCTTTTGCCATAGCTTTAAATGTCCGTAATGTGACGGTTGTACACGCAAGATCATATATATTCTCACATAACGAACACGTCATATAATCATTACTTTTAATTGCTTTGCTACAATTTACACACATAGGCGAATGTGATTTAGTTGCTGAATTTGATGTAGTTGCAGAATTAGATGCCATTGTGATGTCTCTGTTTATTTTTATGTTATCGTATTATCGAGTAATTCTTTTAATGGGCGATAACCTTATTAGTATGAAATCAAACTAACTATGATTTCTGAACGTGTTCCTCATTTTTTTTATGATAGCAACATTTCTGACGGCTGTCATGTATGACAGATCTTTCACTGTCACTCTCAGTTGTCCAATCACCGGTTTGAGGTTAACTTGATACCGTCACTGTTTTGAATTACTTCTTTTGTTTACAAGTATTTAAAAATCATTCAAAAGTGAAACGGTTGTTATAAGGTTTTAGGAAAAGTGATAATGTGGTGTACCTGAGTGTCCTCTAGGTGTATTTCTTCTATTATCCGATGTAAGTGATCGGCTTCAAGGCTTTTACGTTGCAGCAACAGAGAGTAGACAGTTACTTGTTAATTATTTTGGTAAAAAATCACGGAGATCACTCTTATAGGTGTTGACTTGGCTAGGGTTGCCAGTCCAATGAACGATCGAACTTTTTTTCATTCAAGGCATTGCTTAGCGATCTGAACAATGCGTAATCCGTAGGTGCCAAGTCTGGAGAGTACGGTGGATGAGGTATCACTTTCCAACCTAGCTCCAATAGCTTTAGCCGAGTCACTTTTGCAATGTGTGGGCGAGCATTGTCGTGTAAGAAAAAAACTTTAGCATGCTGTGAACGATTCTGACAGATTTTTGGTTTAAATTTTCAAGCTGATTACAGTATACTGATGCGGTAACAGTCATTCCACTTGGTAGGAGTTCCCAGTGAATAATACCATGAATATCCCACCAAACGGACAGCATAACTTTTTCGGGTGAGGCTCTGTTTTTGGTGCCTCTATTCCTTTTTCGTTTGGAGCTAGCCACTGACGTTTGCGTGTGTGATTTATATATAAGACCCATTTTTCATCTCCAGTGATAAGATGGTCCAACCAGTTGAATGTGCGGCGAAAAGACAGAAGTTGTAAGCAGATATCGGCACGGCGGTTTAGTTGATGTCTATCAAGTTCGTGCGGTATCCAAACACTGTATTTGTAGTTTTTTCCCAACTCGTGTAAATGTGTTTCTATGGTGACATGAGAGCAGCCTAACTCGGTAGCAAGAGTACGACTCGTTAGCCTCGGATCTCCTTCAATTAAGGTTTTTAATTTGGCTACATCAATCTTCACCGGTCGACCAGACTTAGGTTGATCTGATAATGAAAAGTCGCCACTACGAAACCGCTGGAACCATCGTTTCGCCGTGGCCTCAGACACAACTTCAGGAGCATCACGCTGACATATATTACGCACTGCTTCGGCGGCTGAATGGCCAGACTGAAATTCATATAGTAAGCAATGCCTTACATGCACTTTTAATTCGTCCATTTTCTTCCTTATATTAGCTCGGCGACAGCTAGTGAATGACTGACGAGAAACTGTGCGACTCGCCCTTTATATACTTTCGACCATAGAAGATTCTAGAACTCTCTCAAAAATTTTATGTGGAATTCAATCGATCGCTCATTACTTTCTTACCAACCCAATAGTATGGACGGATCTTAATTACTTAGTAGGCTCGGCTTTATCTCACGTTTGTTGCCAGGTTTTAAAATTTTCAATTTAGAATTAGGTATACCTAGCACTTCAGCAGCTGTTTGTCATTTACCTTGATAAATTCTGACTCCAAATAAACGCTTAGTACCTACTACTTACCTATTTAGTAATACTTTCTACCTGCGTGGAAGCTTTTAAGGTCCCCAGAGTGCAAAGCGTATTATGCGTTTCGCAAACCTTTTATTGCAAAGGCAGTGTAGCAACTAGCACAAAAGGGCAATCTTCTTGTTACGCATGACAAAGTAAGGGGCTTTAATTCTCACGTACGCAATACAGTCACCGGCTTCACGTGGAGCTACGGATTACCTTCCGAAAACGAGGACCGTTGTCTAGCAAAAGTAATTACAAATACGAAGCTTCTCCTTTGCTTAACATAATAGAATAACGAATGTCATTTTTTTTTATTCTGACCCTTCCGCGGTTCGCGCGGGGAATGCAAAATTCACGAAATTAGAGTGAATAAACCTGCGTTGTAATTAAACTCGGGCTGTACCCCGCGCGCCGGCCGCCCATCTTTCTCGGACGGCCTACGAATTAAGCAGCGAATTTCTTTAGTAATTCCAAGTATATATTCTTGGATGCTCTCACTTAGAAGTAAATCACTTTTACTGTTCCGATTTCACCACTTTCTCCTCTTAATCTCTACAACAACAAATAAATAAATAAGGAAGACTGAAACTCTGAACGGTTCTAGCCATTAAGTAAACTTGTTTTTGCAAGTTTACAGTTGTTTTAGAAAATTTAGATTAACGCAAAGTCTCTCTTAAAAAAAATGTGAGAGTGACAATGAAACGATGCAACAGTTAAGTTGGTCCGCCTCAACCACTTCCGTCGCGCCTAAACTTGGGCAAACATTCGCCAATTGCCTTAGTGCTGCGCTTGACTGGCTTATTATCGATATCCTTAAATTGACCGACATATAGACCGTGAGCTTTTTGTTTTATGTCGAGCTAAGTACAAATATTTCGACACAGTTGATTAGAAAATCACTGGTCTATTATACATAGGTAGTGGAATGAACTGAGATTCATTCAACATTTTCTTATCGATAGACATATTTTTCAATACTGATCTTGGGAATCAAATTTATAACCCTTTTGAACAATCGCTAGTAAAATCATACTGCATTTTTGATAGCGTTATTTATGTTTAAGTCGATGAAATATTTAATCCCGTCATAAACTAAGTAGTTTACGTTTAAGTACTTATTGAAGCATAAACATGAAATGATAAAATTTTGTGTTTAGTCTTAGCCATTTTGGGTTCAAAAACAGAATATTCGTACAGACATAATTTCATTTTCTTAATCTAATTCATTGGTAACATTTTTGTTAATAATTTATAATAATTAAAAGATTTTACTGAGGTTCTAATAAATTATATTATTTATTGTTTATTGCACAAAAGAAAAATTTTACAGTACAAAAAGGCGGGCTTAATGCTATAAAACATGCTCTGCCAGAATATAAGGGGTAGACTGATTAGATTATGTCAAGGTATTCAGAAAAACAAATAAGGAGTTTATTTTCAAAAATACTTCAGTAAGGTACTTACAGCGGGTGGATTTCGACTGAAGGGCAAATGCAACTGATCCATTTTTTCCATGTTTGCATTATTAATTAATTGGTCATACTTGGCACGCGTGTTCATGGATACGTATGGAACTCAACTTAATAGTGTAATAATTAAAAAAATGGATCCGACACATATTTATGCCCCCCCCCCCCCCAGTCAGGATTTGCCCCGCTGTACCTTACCTATTTCCATATGATATTGATACAAAACTAAGCCCTTTTAAACGACACTCCTCAAATGAAGTTCACGTGCAAGTAATATTCGGTTGGTATAAATACTATCGACATAAGGTAACGGCGGCTATCAACGCGGGTATCGAAATCGACGTCCATTACCGCCGCATTTGCAAATACGCATTTTATAGGCAAACCGACCAATTTCTTAAAAAAAGTTACTCACACAAAGGAAGCCTGTTTAGTTGACTAACGCACATATAGGCGATAGAGAGTGTGAATGAAAGAAGACGCTCGCTATTTGACAGTTTTTGCCACGGGGCCGCGAGAAGAGGTTGTGTCATACTGACGTGTGACGCTAAACCTAAGTGAACTCCAATCTCATTTAGTAGTTTACGTAATAATTATGGCAAACAGGTGAAAGTTATGCATTTCAAATTATTATTTATAGTTTTCTACATGACTTCTGAGTACTTTTTACGTATTGTTTAGCCTGGAAATGTGTTTAAAGTGGAAATTAAAAGACAGCGGTGAAAGGCGCCATTTCGTGAGTAGATTCTATTACTGTGGTATACCACGGTAATAGTTAAAGTAGTGATATTAGTTATTTTTGCTTTATTTTAAGTATATGTGATCAGTTATATAATGTCTTACAGTTGTTTCAATCTTGATCTATTCACGCTATCAAAGAACTATTTACGCGGTATGAAAATTATTCAACAAAACCTTAATTTTTAGCAAAAACTTCATGACTGATTTCGTAGTTTCTATGAAAACCGTTAATTTGTCAATTTTTTAAACATTGACATAAAGTCTGATGCTTACTTACCAGTTATGTAAGCTTGGTTTTAATATAAGGTTGCAATATTTTATTTTGATTTGTAATGAAAATACATCTGTATGACTTTGTTTTTATGGGTCGGAATTAGATTTTATAATACTTCAATTTATGCCTATTACCGATGGTACGATCAGATAACCCTCGGTAATAGAATATATTAGAATCTATTACCGATCCATGCAATATTTGTTTGGGTCGGTAATGGGTTCCTATAGAAGTATCTATTACCGAGCGACATATTAGTCTTGTATCAAAATATGACATTTAGTGTACCGTAAGTACAGATTTCTTAGGTGAAACTGAGTCTTCTGTGGGTATTCATAAAGGAGGATAGTATAGGTATATGTATTTGTCATAATTTGTATATTCAACCGTCGGTATTAAGCTCCGAATTTTGAGATGGGTTTCTATTTACCGATGGCAGAAAAACACTGTCATTCATACCCTCGGTAATGAAATCTCAATTCGCGTTAATAGAACTGCAACCTGTTCATTACCACGGTAATAGAAAATTTAGGTATGTTGGCTTCAATAATAATTTTATGACATATAATAAACTAAAATGATCCTAAAACTCTTTAAAACTAATAGTTCAATAAATACTCTTCCATAAAAAAAATATTTGTGGTCGTTAATGAGCTTTGATACCCTTAATTTTTTGGTATCTTTTGAAATCTGCTTAAATACCACGTTAATAGGCGCCATTACCTTAATGCGAAACGCTAGTGTTCGGCAGTAACAGTTTCCAGGGCGCCTGATTGCTTTGATAATCGTCGGCGGAGACGCACAAATGACACAAGAACAACGTCTCAGACGGCGCAAGAACTTGTGTTTGCAATTCCATTGCCATTATTCTAGTTAGACCTTGGCTTTACTATTTGCTTCTATTAGCCAGTATTGGATACTATATTTATACGCGAGAGGAGGAAATCTAATACATTACCTATAAATAGATTGTATAGTATGAACTGGTCATACTTATGGAACGTTATAATGGGAAACTTACGATTTAGGACATTTTTTTGGGCTCAATATGACAAGCCTATTATCCTATAAGCTTATTTCGGAACAATGCACTCCTTTAACGCGGGTGCCGAGTCGGACTCAGCGCGGAGCGGGGGCTCGACGCACGACGCGGGACTTGCCCAGGCGAAGCGGGAGCTTCACCGCCTCAGGCGAGAGGAGCTCCAGCGCAAGGCCGAGGAGGAGCTGGCAAGCCTCACGCGGTCGCTGGCGCCTGGAAAGTCCCCTAAGAGTGGCGGGACGATCTCGGGCCCACCAGACACAGACGGGGCGGACAACAATGCGGCGTCGCTCCACCAAAGGGTGCAAAACAGCCTCAAGACGGTGGAGCTAATGGCCACTGGGTCCGCTAACCTAAAGGGGACCTTCGTACGGGCCCTCAAGTTGGCTGTCGCGTCAATCGGGGAAGCGGTTGAAGACCTGAAGGAGCTTACTTCCTCCGAAGAGACGCGACGGCTACAGAGGCAGAATGCCAAACTGAGTTTTTTTGTGTAAATATGCATTAAGGCAAAGAGGCTTGCATATACTGCATAGAATTTTGATCTAGCTATCAATTTTGTTTCTGGTATGTATGTCATTGTGATATGTTTTTATTTTTACTTACCTATGAGAATACGCTCAAAGCATAATAACGTTCTTCCAACAGTCAAATCAGCGATATGAAGTCAAAACACAACACACCAATGCAAAATAAGTTACAAAAATTGAGTTGCTGCACAGACTCCAGCCGTGTGAACTACTCAGTAAACTACGTTTGCCAACTTACTAACACGGCCAATCGAAAAATAGAAAGTTCCTCACAGACCAGGATCGGAACTAACTGACTAACTCTCATTCTTCACCAACTTTACGTGGGAATCGGGAAATTTATTTTACTTTGGTGTTGTCTACTGCGTGACCCTCCCAGCCTAAGCTAAGTGTTAAGTATTTGTAAATTTGTTTTCTTTTTTTAAAAGACCAGCATAGGTTTGGTATAATCTATATATTTATTTTATTGTCCGTGTACCCTTAACTGAGTTAACAATTTTGTGCCTTGGAGGTGAGACTTGTTCTAATCTGGAGCAGCTAGGGTTATTAGACACAAATTTTGAATTTCATCGTTTATGGGAATGTTGCGGAATGTATTTTGTATAGGTACCTACGTATAAGACTAGCAACATTAATTTATTCATGGTTTCCATGGTTACATATATAATATTTCTTCTTGGACAATTACATCATTCGTCTCACACGTACTTCTGGTTTTTTATTTATATAAAATACTTTAATGAGCCCTAGGCCAATGTTTCTTCCTTTAACAGGGAGGACGGGTTTCCCAGAGATCAATAAATAACATAAATCCTGACATTTGCAGAAAAATATATTTCCGTATTCGTTTCTGACACGTGGTTAAAATTCCTGACATGTCAGACAAAATCCTGAAGTCAGGTAACCCTACTAGCAGCTCAAATGTGGACACACCTCCACCTAACAGAAGATCGCAGTCACATCTACATATTACTTACTTATACTGTAGATATGTAGTGTTGTGTTCCTGATTGTTAGTGGTCTGCGGTAATTGCTCCTAAGGGTCGGCAATGCACATTTGCACAATTGTGGGGCGGAAACAATTAAACCTGGCGAATACTTATTTAAAACTCTCAAATATACCTACACGAGTACATATTCGTATTTACGATTGGCCATATAATATTTATGATAAATAATTAGTATTTTTTTATCTTTCCATTTATCGAGTGTTGCAGGCGAGTGCTCACGCTTATTTTACACCGACGTAGTGGTCGACACCACAACACTAGTGGTATGTGCATTGTGCATGGTCACATAGTATGTTCGACGAGTAAAACACAAGTTATGCTAAAGCACCCTAAAATAATAGTATCCTAGTTATTTTCTACAAGTATCTACATAAATGAAAGAAAAAAATATTACGAAGGTCTGAGCTCGATAATTGTTGTAACTAACTATCAAGGATTTTTAGAACAACATTTCTCAGAAAGTAAGCGCCACTCAAATTTCCTTAACGTTTGTTTATGTAATCAAGTATAAATCCCTAGCAACCCTCTGGTTCTCAGCAAAACAATACGCGCGTCCTTTTAGGGCAGCAGTACTTCCACAAGTGCCACTTAACGCAACAGAATAAACTGGCGGCGGTGCTGCGTAAACACGGAAATTCCATCCCGTAGACTGTATACACGCCCGGGGTCATTCAAGTTTCATTACCAATAGCTCCAGGCTCATAACTTATTCAGTTAGGGGCAGGTAACGCGTTTTAACATTCAATTTGCTACCTGAAGAAACGTTATGCCGTTGTAAACGGCGCGACTCCAAAAACCGAGCTGTGAACGACTTTTTCCGTAACTTTATTTTTGATGTGTAACGTGGGCTCGATTCGATAAAGCGAACGAGTGTGCCTCGTAAAGCAGCAATGGAAATTGTGATCTTACAAAAAACTGTATGTTGGTGGAGAACCCCAGTATAGACACTTCATGTTTATAAAATAAATTAAATATGGATCATTTGATATTTATCCTTACCGATTCAATAGGTACCTAAAACTATATTGACCAACCAACGACCATAAATACTTAGTATGAATTATATGACATGTAGATTTGAGAAATTTGGATAAAACAAACAATGGAATATCACAAGATTCATAAATGAAGATAATCCTGGAACTCGTAGGTATAAGTATAATGTTGTATGCAGTTCCTCGTCAAATAATCATTCATTTTGTTGGGTTACGAGCGTTGGGGGTAAGTGCGGTGACACCTATAAAGACTCACGGCTTACACCCACCCGCAACACTTAGGTAATAAAACCAAGAAAGTAGTTTTAAGGAAGCCCGCGACAGCCATAGCGGCCCCTTATTACGCCGCAAAACCCCCCTTATTACATGAGACAAACAAGTTATTCGTTTCAAATTGAAAACTTTCCACCCCACTAGCCATTCTGGGGCTGTGGCCCATAAATTCCCGCCAATTTTGTTTTATTTCGCGATGCAGGCACGGTAATAAAAGTAAGCTGGACGTGAGACAGAGCCTCTAGCCGGGATTACTCGGCCATCGCAATGGATCACTGCTGCCTTTGATATGGTGTCTAAACAAAACGGCTGGGCACCTGACTAACTGGCCGCTGCGCGCCGCCCGGCGCCAGTCATTTGCGACTCGGATTAATGTCAATGCCAAATCAATACCAAACAGGATTGGTTACTTTTGAATACTATTTGAACAAAATTATTAACCCCTCAACCGCCTTGTCCCAGGTCTGTCCCAGACAATTTAAACTGTAATTAACAGATTGAAGGTTATTAATTCAGTACCTAACAATTTTTTGACAACGGTGTTCCAGGGGTTAAATATTTATGTATATCAGGCCAACAGTATGATTGGTAGCCTCAGTGTATTCAAGGGGTTGAAAGATTATAATTTTGGTACATATCAACAATTAAAAGAATATATTTGTTCGACATGAGTCCTTATTAAAAATGACATTCAAAACTCAAACTTCCGTCGAACTGTAATGAAAACTGAACGTTTAATTAAATGTATCAATTTAAGCTAAACAAATGAAAGTGCATAATGAAGCGAAACTCAATGAGCACCGAACAAAAGTGCAAACAATGCAAGTAGTCAGGTGCATAGTTCTGGAGCGCCTCCAATCTCATCTGTGCCGCACTTGGCAACAACAGGCCGCATGTGATCTTTACTGAACGCAATTGTTTTGTTCTTTCATACAAAACGTGTCTCGTAAGCACAAGTGCAGTATCGCAACAAATGCGCGATATTTTTAGAAAAAGCGTTACCAATTACCAACAGTTGGTGTGTTCCAACCAAATGTTCGAGCAGCGAAAAAGACAGTTTTTATAAAGCGACAAACACTGTCTTAATGAAGTATGTTTGCTCGCCACACAAGCTGTAAGAAGTAGGTACCAGCCAGGTGAAAGAGTTCCTTTCACGACGCGACGCCACGAATGAGTACGCGTGCACTCCACTCGGATGGAACTGTGACAAAACTGGCAAAAGGTAACGCGGTTTTGTAATCTATGTGTTTTAAAATTGGAAGAGATTTTCATTGTAAGTTTAAAATTATACTGTATTATTTTGCAAATTTTAACTTAAGGTTTTTAATCATTAATTCATTACTAAAAGTAACAATTTTTTTTTTACAAGGGGGCAAAGTTATTGTTTAACCGCTCATGCTAATATTGATTCCCGAGCAAGCAAAAGATTCCATATTGAACCATGCGCGTAGCGAGTGGTTCGAGAAGTGGAATCTTGAGCATTGCAATGGTTTCAAGGCACGAAACATTTCACCTAACGGGACGTATTAACGTGAGCATCCATTTATTTAGATATTTAAAGTAGGTACTAGATATGAACAGAAAACAACTTTATTAGTACCGTATACAGCGTGTAACGTGTGTATTCCATACGGGCGAATATCTTAAGTAATAACGATTACTATCGGACCTATGGAGCCTATTAACTACATGTTTTTTTTAATAGATGAGATATTTTTTTCATACATAATAATTCAGCACGCAATGTATTAATTATGTCCACATCAATTAGCGTACCTACCTAAACGTCATTACGACATGACGTTTATGTCATGTCAATTTAAGTTGGCCGGCGTACATTGCTGCTTGATCAGATTTCAAAAATGAATTACTCTTAATTAATAATACTTTTTAACAAAATGATTACCCTATACGATTCGTATGATCAGATACTATAACTGAATACATTATTCGCCTGTATGATGGAATCCACACGCTGTATTTACTGAGTGACAGAGTGCCAATGGCCATTAAATCTAAGTACATTAATTTTCTTCAACGTGTCCAATAAAATTATAAAAATAAAACCAAATATACGAAAACTCTTGACAAACTTGTTTTAGCCATCATGAAACGGTGTACGGTTTAGAGATGAGATTGCAAACAGTTGCGGTGTCGGGTGGCCAACGGTTATGGGCCCTCGTTTCAGCTACACTCCGAATACGGGCCCTCATAAAAATAAAAAGCTGTGGTTATAAAACAAGTATTAAATATCATGTATTCACTTATAGCTTTGTACATAACTATTCATAGGAATTAAGTAAGTAGTGGAAACTAGAACAAGGCAATGTGAAACATAACAATATGTTCAGCGTAATGGCAAATAAAACCTATCAAATATACCAACATGTTTTCCTTCAGAACTGTTAACTTATACGGCAGACAGTAAATATCCACGACAAAGCAACAGCAAAACAGTAAGCCGCAAATATTGTGGACCTTCTGGCTCCTTCTGGAGCGTGGGAGCCAATTAATTTTTGCTGAGACCAAAGTTTATGTTTCCCGGATAAATAAGGAGATTTAGCGGCAACGCCGAGCGCCGCCTCATAAAATGGCTAGCTCGTAACCAGGCCTGACCACTCCCCTAACTAACTTTTCTCGATAACATCGACAAGCACTTTTCATTTCAGTTTCACCTTTATGACACACACTACTACTTAAAATGTAATAGGCTGGTTTTAGTGTCACGCGGACCGTCCGCGCGGAGCGATCCGCGCGACCAATTTGTATGAAGTTGATGTTGTCGTCCGCGCGGACCCGTCCGGGCCACTCTAAAATGCTCCTTGAAGTTAACACAATATTAGTCCAGTGCGGATCGCTCCGCGCGGTCGGTCTGCGTGACACTAAAACCAGCCATAGTCTTAGTCCACTTACAAGTCCATCTACTTTAATAGAATATCAAGAATAGCCGGCCTAGCTGAGTGACAATCGTTGACACTCTGTCACGCCTATGCGAAAGAGCGATACAGAGAGCTAGCTGCGATAACCGAAGGCTAAGTACCTAGGTATGAGGCATTGGTGAGCTTCGAGTATCTATCGTACCGGCTCGGGCGTTCATCTGCTAAGATCAGAGCATCAATTTGCGGTAGTTTACACCAGAGCTGCCTTGCTGAGGAATTCACCGAGAGGAATTTATCGGGACACTATTAGGTTGGAACCTACTTTACTAAACTTGAAACAATGATCTACTAGCACTGGAACTAGGTACCTTAATCTTACAAACAACACAATGACTTTTTGGTATAGGTACTTAAATTAACTAGTTCAAAGTTTGTCGTTTATATAAAGACATTAACACAAGTAATCAACTCACGCGACTAGAACTGAGCTAAAAGAACTAACAGAGTAATTTGGATGCATTTTATTTTCGTAGCGTCCGCCGAGGCCGAGCGATGACTAAATAATGACCAGGATAACGCCGTTTTATTGCAGCCTCCGTGTTGCGAATATATAAATGAACCCCCAGGGGAGTGTTAAAGATGCCGCTAAAGAACTCCTGTCGAACAAGTCTGGCTCAGAAATGGCGCTGTAAAGCTCCCCATCCTCTGAGACGTCATTTTGCGCTCTTCACGAAACTGGTGTTTGCAAAAATAATAAGTGTTGTGTATATTACTTACCGGTGATTGGTGAAATGTCTTCAATTCGTATTGGGTACCCCATTGTGGGTGGGCGATTGCATTCTGAATGACTACTGTCGCTCTTTATCTTATTTTTTCAGCTGAAGGAAACATACTTATTGAAAGTACCAAATAAAATACAACGCAGCGATTTCTCAAATGCCTATATGTCAAGATTCGAGATACCAATTGATGGATTGCTAATATTATAAATTCAAGGATACACAAGGCCTGAAAACCACCCACACAGCAGTTTTATAACTCGTAAAACATATCCATTAAACAATAAATTGATAGAAACATAAATACGTGTACATATAAGACACATAATAATTCAGATGGAAAAGTAACTCCCTAATCGTGTTTATGAGCACATTTAGGAACTTTAAAGCTTTATTATACTAATTTAATTATGCTTGTACAGTTTCATTCCGAACATCGTACGAATGTGATTTCCCGGAGTTAAAATATTAAAAATTTAATTGTGTTCTGGGCGAGCCGTAGCCGGCACGGCAGCTGTAAAGATGCGCACCCCCGTGATACACTGATACACTATTAATGCAATTGTTCGAAAACAGCGCGCGCCCATAAAATTTAGCCTTCAGGTATTCTCAGAATATTGCGCCCCACTTCGTAGCTTTACCCATAATTTTTCGCATTGCGGGGTTTCAAATGAAGTATTTCATTATTCCGTTCCACGGTCTGTACGGAAGTTGGTTTTATACTTATGGACTTTTTGGAGAACATCGATGTTAACAAAAGAAAAAAGATCCAAGGCGAATTTATTTTTGGCATACTGCTTTTCTGGAGACTTTCTTCCGAGCGCATAATGGATTAAGAATGTTATTTATTTATAATTGCTCCTACTTTTATCAGTTAACTATTCAGGATTTAAGCATTTTGCAACGATAATACTTACAGGAGCTTTGCGGCTATTAAGAAACACAAAGACGTGCCGTGATATTTTGGAGCCTGCAATAAGAATAAAGAAGTTCGCGTTGGAGTGCTATCGACAGGTGAGGCTGAGCTCGCGGATTCAAATGGCAAATGCACCGAGGCATCATCGTTTGGCTGTCGGGGCCGCGAGTTTTTGGATTGTCTGCGCCAAAGCCATTTCCACAACTTCGGCACGCAACCTGAAGTCTATTTGGATTCAGAGATTTTAAATATTTGAATTAAAATTGTTATAACAATGCAGTTTGTAGGTCCTTGTATGACTGAAATATGCAATATTTGGATTGTTAACAGCTCATAAAATAACATGAAATTAGCACATCTACAATCAGCCTATCATAACCACAATGATTCGGTAATTACTGGTCAAATAATATTCTGTAGTTGAAGAATTTTTATTTATTGTTACTCGTCACAAGTGGATAAAAACAGTTTATGCTCTTAGTCTAAACTATTTATTATTTATGTTGTTAAGTTCATCTTTAATTTGTAATATTGCTGTCGTAAATAGAGCGGTGTTATTTTAAATTACTTATAACTAAGCTAGATTTACTTCGATAAAAATCCATGCAGCGATATACTAATGTTTAGACAAAGAAAGTGAGTTCGAGTGTATCCATTTCAACTTTTTCATATCCTTACTCTTTGCTTTCTACCATGTATTTGGAACGTTACGATTCCGTTACTACCTACTGACTTAACTACTAAATAATACAAAACAAAAAAAAACAAGTATGTAGTTACTATATGTTTTATTAAATGATTTCGAAATTATTTTACATAGTTATAGCAGTGAGCTATCGTCTGTTTTACATCAATAAAATATCTTACAATTAGCTTTCATTAAACAACATTGTATAACAATATATGTTCTAATAATGTATAATAATAATGACTGTAACTAAAACATAAAGTATAATAATATTAATGCAAAAACAATTATCACATTTTGTGGAAATATCATTAAATGTTTGCTACCACACTTTGGTTACATTTTATTACAAATTACGAAACTTACTTAAGTCACTTTTTTGATACATGGAATTAATTCAAAAGTTGATTAGCTACTGTTAAATAGAACCTTCTAAATAATACAAAATAATTTGCTAAAGACTGCAAACATCCATTCATGTTGAAATGCCAATAAAACTGCACGAGACTCCATGGGGTCATTATATTTACTTGTCTTATGTGTATTCTAGTCTGCAAATTGTATCTAATATTAATACGACTTAGTTTAACAGTATGAATTCTAAAATAATTCAGTTAAAAAATAGTTTTAGGATTCCGTACCTAATAAAAAATAACTTTAGTTTATACGGAACCCTGGGTAGGCGAGTCACACTCGCACTGTTCAAGTTTCTTTGATTGTTATTTTTGAACTCACAATTAACTACCATCGTGTAATCAAAGAAACATTTTATAGCTTTTTAGCTTTTCGCCAACACAGTCTACTTTGATCAGGGCCACTTGCACCACCCGCTTAACTCAAGGTTAGTGGGCTGTCAACTGTCAAATTCCGTATAAAATGGTGGGTTAACCTCGGGTTAACCGATGATAATTAATTACATTTAGGGCCACTTGCACCAACGAAAATGGACGGTTAACCCGAGGGTTAACCCACCATTTTATATGGAATTTGACAGATGACAGCCCACTAACCCCGAGTTAAGTGGTTGGTGCAAGTGGGCCTTACAGTCAAAATTTTCTGAACATACATTTGTTAGATTACTTCTATTAAGTTTTTTTTTAACTTCATAGAAGATTTAGGCCCACCATTTGACTGAGAAATTCACAATCTACAGTAAGTAAATACAAGTAAATAGAAGCTACTGCTACTAAATCACCTCTGAACTCTACCAACCCGCCTGTGATAGGTAATAAATAAGCTAATTGAGATGATGAAAAATTGTAAAGTATGTGTGTCAATAAGAAAAGTTATATAAAAGTGTCGGTTTCCTTTTTCACGGCCCTATATTCCGCACAGATTTTATCGTTTTATGTGCCCCATACCACTCGTGACATAAGTACTTATTGTTCCATCTACTTACGTCATACTTCTTAAACAATAAACGAAGTTCATAAATACTTTTCCCTTTGAAAGGACGTCAGCGCTAAACGGAACAGAACCCAAGTTTCAATAAAGTATAGGAATTTTCATTCACAGTACCAAGTAGTTCTTCGGACTTTTCTATCACCTGATGATCGTCGAACTTCACCTGGCACGCCGCGAAGTGAATTGTCTGAAATAGAAAGAAATATAATCAACATTAAATAATGTATTTCAAACACGAAAACAATTAACGAGTAGTTAATGTTAACTAGAGTACCTAAAACTTGTCGATGGCAGTATCGAGGGTAACCCAGCTAGCAAGAAATAAACATCAGATATAAATACATTACATATAAAATAACCCAGTAGAAAGAACGTTCTGCTATTAGGATGGCGATTCTGTTTCAGATTTTCAAAGTACATCTAGTATACATATATATTTTATTAGCAAAATATTAGAATATTCAACGAGAAATCGAGTTTTAATCGAAACGAAATGTTGGTGATTTTTTGTAAGGTAGAGTCGGCGCTAGTTTTCACGAATCTTTGTCAAGTTTCTAGGTCCTTATGATATAATAAATAAATATAATCACGTCAATATTAAATATTATATAAACACAGCAATTGTTTTCTGTATAATTTATAAATAACGAACATGTATAACTCTGCTAGGTGGCTCTTTTCTTGTTCAAATATTATTAACAGAATAGGCACTGTATAAGAAAGGTTTACCAGGATACGTAAACTGCCTATACACATAAAATAATCATTAACATTTTTACTACATTGTTTAGAAAATAGTCTTTGTTTAGTCTGGCTTTAAGTAATTATGTCCGAGATTTTGTTTTAAATATAGGTACATAATAATATAAGAACATTAAGGGTGTATACGATAATAAAGACCATATAGGCTTTTTACATAAATGACTTTTAGAAAATGAAGACATTTGGACAAGGAACAAATAAGTATACAAACAACCCACACAACCCATTAAATTATTCCATGGAAGAAGCTTGTTTACGAAAAACGAAAGCCAAAGTATTGGGTTGGTAAGAAAGTAATGAGCGATCGATTGAATTCCACATAAAATTTTTGAGAGAGTTCTAGAATCTTCTATGGTCGAAAGTATATAAAGGGCGAGTCGCACAGTTTCTCGTCAGTCATTCACTAGCTGTTGCCGAGCTAATATAAGGAAGAAAATGAACGAATTAAAAGTGCATGTAAGGCTTACTATATGAATTTCAGTCTGGCCATTCAGCCGCCGAAGCAGTGCGTAATATATGTCAGCGTGTTGCTCCTGAAGTTGTGTCTGAGGCCACGGCGAAACGATGGTTCCAGCGGTTTCGTAGTGGCGACTTTTCATTATCAGATCAACCTAAGTCTGGTCGACCGGTGAAGATTGATGTAGCCAAATTAAAAACCTTAATTGAAGGAGATCCGAGGCTAACGAGTCGTACTCTTGCTACCGAGTTAGACTGCTCTCATGTCACCATAGAAACACATTTACACGAGTTGGGAAAAAACTACAAATACAGTGTTTGGATACCGCACGAACTTGATAGAGATCAACTAAACCGTCGTGCCGATATCTGCATACAACTTCTGTCTTTTCGCCGCACATTCAACTGGTTGGACCATCTTATCATTGGAGATGAAAAATGGGTCTTATATATAAATCACACACGCAAACGTCAGTGGCTAGCTCCAAACGAAAAAGGAATAGAGGCACCAAAAACAGAGCCTCACCCGAAAAAAGTTATGCTGTCCGTTTGGTGGGATATTCATGGTATTATTCACTGGGAACTCCTACCAAGTGGAATGACTGTTACCGCATCAGTATACTGTAATCAGCTTGAAAATTTAAACCAAAAAATCTGTCAGAATCGTCCACAGCATGCTAAAGTTTTTTTCTTACACGACAATGCTCGCCCACACATTGCAAAAGTGACTCGGCTAAAGCTATTGGAGCTAGGTTGTAAAGTGATACCTCATCCAACGTACTATCCAGACTTGGCACCTACGGATTACGCATTGTTCAGATCGCTAAGCAATGCCTTGAATGAAAAAAAGTTCGATGATCAAGCCCATCTACGACAGTACATAGCTGAGTTTTTTGAATCTAAACCTAAGAACTTCTTCGCCGATGCTATTCATTTTTTACCAGAACGATGGAGACAAGTAGTAGATAACGAAGGCCGTTATATTTTTGATAAATGATTAAATAATAAATTAAATAAAAATTACAATATTGGTTATGATTCGCTCATTACTTTCTTACCAACCCAATAGTTTTGGAAAATAATTGGAAGCGTGCCTAAAAAATTACTGACCTACAAAGCAACTCATCGATGCAACTTCACGTATACGTAACCATCTAATAGACCTGGAGGAAAGATTCTATATTTAATTAAATATATTTGTATTACACAAGTCAATTTAACGTAAAATAATAAACAAAGTGCCTCAACAGTGTCTTTCATCGAAGAAGCCAATTTATATACTTACATTGGAAAATTATTCCATGCCATAAAAGACAAATAATTCTTGTGAATTGGAAATAATATATATTTATTTTAGTTTATTACTTTATACACTCGAGTTTTAGCCATAAACATTTAGGTAGTTAATGATGATGATTGGATAATCACATGACGCGCATATCAAGCGCTTACTATAGTATAGGTACATTTCTTCATTAATAGCACAGGGTCAGAATACCTACTTCGTGAACCCACCTGCGGTGTGAGTATTACTGCGGATTTCAAATATTTTAATAATACTTGTACTATAGGGTCCGACGGAACCAATGTGCAATGTGTTCATTAAGTACCTAATTAAACTTCTACTGGTTTTATAATATAAGTTACAAGTTATCGCTATATTGTTCTTTTATAGTTCTAGCATATAAAAAAAACCCAAAATAAAATCCGCATGAATACCCACATTTACACTATATTGTATTTTATTTAGTTCAATACTTCTGAAAACTTACATTTGTCATTATTTCTGTCGTCTTCTGTTGACTCCTGACTGTTCATAGACACCATCGAAATCCTTTTATTCCTTTGCTGAAGGAGTAGTTCTGTAAACAAAATAAATAGCATTTAAACCCTGGAGCCATAGCTGCATTTTGTATTAAGATTGTATTCAACTTGCATGTGAATATTGTGACACATATGTACATATTTAAGTACATGTAGGT